>NC_056745.1:1474203595-1474361095 GCF_019279795.1 Protopterus annectens | reverse complement strand
TTGTCCATTTGACGAACCAACTGAATGGGTATCTTCCATGGTAGTCGCTCATAAGAAAAGCTCGCATGGTATCAGAATATGTATTGCTCCATGAGATTTAAACAAAGTGCTGAAAATACCTCATCATTCAAAGCGTACAGTCAAAGAAGTCGCTGCTATTATGTCAAATGCCACTGTTTTTTTTCCGTTTTGGATGCAAAGAGTTCATTTTGGCAAATTTTGCTTGAACAAAAATCTTCATTACTGATCACTCTCAGTACTCCTTTTGGCAGGTTTAGATTTTTGAGAATGCCATTTGGGATAAATTCTGCCAGTGAAGTCTTCCAGTGTGCCATACAACAATTTTTTCTGGATATGTTTGTGCTATTGTAGTAGATGATATTCTAGTAGGAGGTAATGGTGAAGCTGAGCATGACAGAAACCTCCAGAAAGTTCTGGAAAGAGCATGTGAAGTGAATCTTAACCTGAGTCCCCAGAAGTGCAAGTTAAGGCTTTGAGAAGTTACTTATGTTGGAAATTTGTTTACCAGTTCAGGCTTGAGTCCCCAAAAGTGCAAGTTCAGGCTCTGATAAGTTACTGATGTTGGCCATTTGTTTACTAGTTCAGGTTTATGACCAGATCGTTCTAAGCAAACAGCAATTCTTGAGACGTCAGCTCCAGATGATGTTCAAGCCCTACAACTTTTTCTTGGCATGGTTAACTACCTAGGCAACTTAATTTCAGACTTAAGCCAACTTTCAGCACTGTTCGGAGAGTTGACATGCAAAGATGTATCCTGGTCCTGGTTAGGACAACACCAAAGAGTGTTTGATGTCCTGAAACAGAGAATTGCCAGTCCACCAACTCTCAGACACTATAATGCTCACAAACCATTAACTCTTTCTTGTGATGCTTCAAAGTTTGGTGTTGGTGCAGTCATTCTTCAAGAGGGAAGACCAGTAGCCTATGCATCCAAACCTCTAACAAAAACTGAGATGCAGTATTCTCAGATAGAGAAACAACTCTTGGCAATTGTGTTTCCAAGTTCGAAGTTCCATAATTATATTTATGGCTGGCCTTTTCAAACTGAAACAGATCACCAACCTCTAGTCACTATTTTGAGACAGCCTCTGCATACAGCTCCTGCCAGATTACAATGCGTGATGTTGAAATTGCAAAAGTATAATTGAAATCTTGTCTACACAAAAGCCAAACTTCTTTATCTTGCTGATACTTTGTCCAGATCACCCAGAAATACCAATGAACAGCATGAAAATGAGCAACTTGAATTTGAAGTCATGAAAGTGGGAACATTTTCTTCCTCATGTCTTGATTAGCTTAGAAGTCAAACAGCCTCAGGTCCAATTCTTCAGAAGCTCAACCACTTTATCAGTTGAGGATGGCCATCAAAGCAATCATATTTACCTTATGACCTACAGCCATATCTTCCTTAAAGAGATAAGATTTTGTTTGACAATAGTATCATCATGAAAGGTCCAAAAGTGATTGTTCCAAAATCCTTACAAAAAGAGTATATTACCGTTTTACATCGTGGCCACACAGGAACTGATTCTACCAAAAGAAGGGCGAGAGGGGTAGTATTTTGGCCTTCTACGTCAAAGGATATTGAGAGAGCACGTTCATCTTATTCTGAATGTAATAGTACTAAGCTATATCAACAGAAATAACCACTTCAGCTAAACCAGATTCCTAAACTACCTTGGTCGACAGTAGCTACAGGCATTTTTGAATGGAATGGTCAACATTACTTGGTGTTAGTAGACTCTTAATTGGTTCGAGATTGACTTATTTCCTAATCTAGCATCAAGTACTGTCATTACTAAGTTGAAGCATCATTTTGCAGTCCATGGTAGTCTGCACAAAGTTATTTCTGACAATGGTACACAGTTTACAAGCCAGCAATTCAAGAGATTTGCTGAGGAGTGAGACTTTATTCATGTTACGAGTAGCCCTGAGTATCCACAGTCAAATGATTTAGCAGAACATGCAGTTCAAAGTGTGAAACAGTTATTAGAAACATCAAAATGAGACAATAGCGATGTTTTTCTGAATCTCCCAAATCTCAGAAATATTCCTCGTGATAAACATTTTGGTTCACCTGCACAAAGGCTTTTGTCGAGACAAACCAGAACCACACTACCAATCAGTAGCAATCGGTGGGTTCCCTGTGCTAAGAACAACAAAGCAGAGAAAGCTCAACTCATGAAAATGTGTTTGTCTCAGATGTCCTATTATGATAAGTCCAGTAAACTGCTCAGTCCATTACGAGAAGGGGAGATAGTGCGGCTGCAGATGTCCAAAGGTTGTGATCATATTGGAATTGTGAAAAGTGTATGTCCAGAGTTGAGACTGTACATTGTGGAATCTCAAGGAGTAGAATTTAAGTAGAACTGTAAACATTTGGTTCCGGTGTCTGAGTCTGTATTGCAGCATCTTGCCTGTGAGAAAGACTCTAGATCTCAGGAAGTTATCCAGTGTTCCAGTTCCAGAAGATGTTCCAGTAAATATCCCTGTTCCTGAGAAGAATCCCAAAACTCCAGAAACAAACTGTTCTCCAATGACTGTCCCTGTTGCTAAACACAGTCTTAATTGCTACATCACTAGATCAGGTTGCATTTTCAGACCATGTTCCAGATACACGGCAACTTAGACATAAATGTCGTGTTTATTTCTTAATGTCTGCATAATTGCATGTCTTTTTCAGATGTCATTATATTGTGGGCAATTCACTAAAGAGGGAGGATGTAGATTAGTACGTATGTATACCTTTAAGTAGCTTTCCATGGACTTGCACATGTGTATAAATACTGAGCATGTGCGAGCCAGACTGCCATTTTGTAGTAAGCTGTTGAGATGTAAGCAGGTATGTATGTGCAGTCTGTCTGTTAATCAGTTTGTTTATATTTTGTACTGCTGCTATCAATCCTGATGTGTTGCTGTGTAATAAGGCATATAAACAAACTACCCAACCTGTTCGTCTTGAATCTTAACATTGGACGAGGGACAGACAAATTCTTTTACATTTGTTGGACAACTAGGCCCACTGGGTACACATGCCTGTTTTCATGGGTGACATATGAGCACTGTCTGGTTATGTGAGTTTCTCTTTTTTTAAGTAACAGTGGAACTGAAGCCCACAAAGACTTCTCATAACCTTAATCTTCTGAGCTAAACTGACAGACTTCATATCAGGTGCATTTTATATGTAACAAGACATTTTTTTTTCCTTTTTTAGGTGGCTAATGGAACCATGAAGGAGTTTGACAAGGATAAGGCATGGAAAGCTGTGGTGGTACAGATGGCTCAATAAGAGTGTAAAATAGGTTTGAAACTGGACAGCGCAGTTTGGATTATGATGGATAGTCCTTTAGTAACTGCAACAGAGATTGACCGCACAGAACAGGACAGAAGTCCCTTTACTATGCTTATGGCAGGTGCTAGTGAGGATAATATGCAATGTATTCACAAGACCATAATTCAGCCTAGAGACAATATCTCTATAGTGTTTGTTATGTGAACTAACATTATTTTGATAAGTAAACTATGTATAGTGAAAGTGCTATATAGTAAAGAAATTATATATATTGTATTTTATATTATACATATATTTTAGTTGTAGACCACTGCCACAAAACTTATATGTCCTTTGGATTTCACTGCATAACAGTATCCTGTGTAAAATTAAGTATTTTGCATAGTTTATGTCAGAATATTATTAATCATAATTGAGTTTACTTGCCTTTTACTTTTGTGTATACAAAATGGTTTGCATGCCTTTGGTTGATTGTAAAATGTAAAATTCCTATGAACTGCGCATTAAGTACTGTCATTGTTTTCAAAAGAAGTAATTTGTTGCTTCCTGCTAAGCTATTTACCTTTAGGACGCAATTATCAGGACTTTCCCCTTACACAAGAACTGTAAGGGTTGTGACTCAGAATACACAAAGAACAAGAATGTGTCTAAACATTGTGATTACAAACACAATTCTCATTTATTTTTCTGGACTTTACTCTGAAGCCTCCTCACAGAAGTATAAAATGGTAGGTGCTGAAATACAACAGATCATTTACAGCTGCGTTGATTTTAAATAATATTGAATAATGGAGAAACTTCACACGAGTGAGCACTGTCTAAAGAGGAGACTTTGTCTAAGCTGACACTCGGTAAAGAAGCCCTAATTTGTAGCATGTCATGGACCTTACTAGCAACCCATTTGCAGAAACATAAATTGCCGATTAAATTGCAAGAGCTTTTCTTTTAAACTCTGGATATGCATTTCCTCACATAGAAAATTATTTATGCTACCTTGCTAATAAAGTGCCAATATAAAGAATGGTGTTGAAAAAACTTACTTAAGGCTTTCCACCCAAACATTATTTTCCATAAATTGAAACAGAAAAATCTTACTCCAGGCTTTTAACCCTGCATTGTTTTCCATAAATTGTACAGTGATTTAATTGCTCTAAACCGTTGCTTTTGAATTCTCATGAATGGGTTATTTGACTGTTGAAATCCTTTTACTACTCATCCAGGCTTTTCACCTACATGGCCTTATTAGTGGTCCTCCTGCGTTTGATGTTGTTTCCTCTTCATCGACTGGCCAGTAGTAATAAAAATTTGAGACCGCAGCAGTTACCTGTCATTGAAGAAATTTAGTTTAAACTTATATTTTGATGGATTCTACAGAGTTATCTCTACTTTTAGAGATATATCAGTATAGGTTTCTGTGATTACATATAACAATTCTGGGTTATTCTGATACTTAATAGTTTATAACAATTAACAATCTAGTTACTTTAGCTTATTAGGTACTTGGTGTAAATATTTAGATGGTTTCAGTTTTGTTTGCTGTTTAGGTTAATTAGTATTGCAACTTCTGTTTGAATGTATTCAGTCTATTCAGTATTATATATGTATGTTGTTAAAAGTCTGAATAAAAAAGTTAAAAAGTAAGTAATGGTATGGTTTACTTTTCCCCTCTGAATATCTGATGCATTTTCTTTGGATAGTTTTAATAGACTGAGTGGGCCTTGATTAGCTGTAACAGTCTTCCCTGGACAGAGCATCACAGCCATAATTAAATCATTTTCCAGTGACCTTGCTGTGCAATTAAATTATTTAACCAATAAATTTCATGCCTTCCTTTTTGAATGAGTTATCAACTGGGTGGTTAGGCGAAGTCATCAGAGCATTGGCTCTCAACATCAAAATGCAATTTTAGGAGCATAGTTCTCAACCTTCCATCCTGCAAATGAGGAACACTAGTCTTCATAATGTGGAACAAATGGGCAAAATGTGGAACATGTACTCATGGCTTACTAACAACTTCAACCAGGAAGGTCATAGGATGGTTAAAATATGCTGCTTTTACTTATAGAAAAGATCTTTTAATTCATTAATATGATTCATTTCTATTTACCATGAATATCAGTTAAAAAAGTCCTAACACTCAATGTGTGACACACCCTTTCAAAGTGGAACTTCGAGGAACATGAACTTTTTTAAGACCCCAAATAACGTTCACTTGAGAGGTATATTTAGTAGTGCTTTTGTTTAAATCAGTCTTTCAGGTTATTGGTATTAAAAATGCTCATATGATGAGTTCCATTGATGATGATGATCTGAGTGCAACTGATGCTAGGAGTTCTGGTCTGAGAAGTCAAGTAGGTTGATTAAATCAGTGAAACAGCAACTCTAAATACTATTTCTGCTGTTAAGCGGAAACAAGAATTCATGCAGTTACCATGTGATTAGAAGAAGAGTGAAAACAAGCTGCTGTGTAGGGAATCACTGCGCAGAAGAGCGATGCATCACGCCATCCTTATGTGAGATGTCGTGGAACCTGCCTGACAATGCAGAGATGTTGAATATCCACTTGGAGCTTTATACACTTACATTAGACTAGTACATAGAAGTAAGGCAGATACTGCCAGAATATGAGCAGAGACCTCAAGATGATCAGTGCGTGATAGTGGTCATTTCATGAAGTGCAAAAGAGCTGCACGTTAAGAATGCTGTGCTAATAAAGCAATCACAATCAATTCTTCTGAAATAAGACAATATGAAAACTGGAATGCAGGCCTTCAACGTGAGCATATTCAGAGTGTTAGAACAGTGTGAAGTCAAATACCTCGTGGGATTTCTTCAAAGTTGTCTCAGTGATCTGTTACAAAAAAGACTTGGGTAAATCAAAACTGATAGAATACACCCAATGTTAGCCCCAAAGCCAGCACTTTGTGTGTGACGAGTCTACATATTATGATTCTTGCATTTTAGGCAGAAGGAAGAAAGCCTCAAAAAGTACCCTGGATGGTTGTTACATTGTGTTACAAAGGTGTTGAAATCTCAATGGATAATGCTTACTCACAGCTGATGAGAGAGGGCAAACAACGGTATTTCAGCCTACTCACTCTATACTAAGGAAACCGAAGACCAATTTTGATATTATGTACCTCAATAAATGAGAGAGTACATTAATTAATTGATCCAGATCTGGCACTGGAAGCTTTGTGAGAGTAAAGACTGCTGCCTCCAGAAACACTGATGGACTCGGCAAACATTCTGTGCAGTCGGCAGAAATAAGAGCTACCGAAGGGCAGCTAAAGGGGTGATAAAGATGCCAGTGCAACAGACTTACATTAAAATGTACAAAGCAAGTTATATTCAATGGACATTGAGACTCTGGTATAAGTCAAAGTCAAAATAAACTTTATTGTCATTTAGAATGACACACATGTAGCCTAAATGAAATTTTGTGCATCAGCTCAGTTCTTGAGATTATAAAAGAAAGTGAAACAACACACACAAGTAGAGGAATTAACATAACTAACAGATACAATACTACTCCCAATACATGCAAGAAAGAGTAGACATTTACCAAAACTCATATACGAAAAGAATACTAAACATAAATATTGCACTTACTTGGAATATATGTAAGTATATATTGCACAAATAAATAAAAACTGACTTATGTGTCCAGACCTCTGGGACTAGTTCCTGAGTTCAGAAGTCTAATCACTGTAGGGTAGTCCTGCAGCAGATGCTGTGATATTTTTTGTTCAAAACTGTTTTTATTGTTTTTTAACAAGAACAATGAACCACCAGTTATTTACACTCATAATTACAACAAACTATATACACTGTCCACAGCAAAATAATTATATACAATGATGTTCCACTCACCAGAATAGACAAGGAGAAGGTTACTGTCATGACCTCAGGTCACTCCACAACAAGTACAAATATGACTCTGTCATTGTCTATGTTGGTTGAATGACCTGAGACATGCTTCCCTGGATTACATGAAAAGACACATGGAGGAGCTCTCTGATCTTGTAATCCAGGCAGGTATGACCCTAGCTCTAGGTAGCATCCTACCTTCGCCCAGAATGATACCGCAATACAAGGACAAAATGATTGACTTCAACAATTGGCTAAACTTCTGGTGTCATTCAAAGGGGATCCAGTATTTGTCTGCCTGGAACGACATGGTTGACAGGCCACGATGCTTTGCCAGAGATGGCCTGCACCTGTCACGCCTGGGATTCTGGACACTGGCTAAGGCTCTTGCCACCCCTATAGTGCTGAAAAACCAAAACCACTACCGTAACTGATACAGGCAAGCAAAAACTGAGGGTAATGCTACTCAATGCTAGAAGTCTAAACCTCAAAATGCACTCAATTGAGGCACTCCTTAAAATGGAGAATATTGATATCTGTGCACTGACTGAATCCTGGTTCAATTCTCCAGAGAGCACCCCTGCTTTACCAGGATATAACTCATACCAAACCTTTCGGCCATCAAACCAGGACCGGAACACCAAGGGCGGAGGTTTGTCCATACTCATTAAGGACAACCACACCTCCAGGTTAGTTGCCCAACATAATTCATCTGAAATTATACAAGTGCAACTAACTCTGTGCAAAACTGCAATCCATATTGTAGCTTGCTACAGATCCCCCACCATGCCCCAGGATTCCCACTCCTCTTTTCTTGATATAATAAAGAATATCAGGGTCCAACCAAACACCCTAATATTAAATAGGAAAAGTACTCTTGTACCAAGTCCTTTCCTTAACGCTTCCGAGAATTCGTAAACTCCAATGCCCTGGATCAAATGGTCCACACCCCCACCAGGGGCAAAAATATCCTAGATCTAGTACTTACCAACATGAGTGACAGGTGCTCCACACCTGAAGTCAGCTTCTCGTTGGTCAGATCCGATCATAAACTAATCACCCTAGATATCCACATCCTGCCCCCATCCTCCACTAAGGAAACTACAATAAAAAACTTCTCCAAAGCCAATTTCATGCTACTTAAGGCAAAAGTAGCCCATGCAGATGGACAATACAGTTACCACTGCCGAATCTTATGCAAACCCACTCTATAAGCACATACACGGGTGCATGGATCATGCCATCCCTAATAGAATCAAGACGCAGTCTTCTAAAAAAAGGAAACCAATCTAGTGGTCCTCTGCTATTAACAAACTCTACAACAGAAGGGAGAAACTGTTGCAAAAGAAAAAAAATCCCATGAGTAGAGGAGCTTCCCTGTTAGCCTCAGCAAGAAGCTGAGATCTTTCATAAAATTCTCCAAAGCGAACTATGAAAATAAGATTGCCACTGACTCTAAGGACAACCACAAAGCATTTTACAGCTATGTCAAAAATCTCAATGGCAACACCCAGATCTGCTCTGAGCTACAGCATAATGGCAGAAAATTCAGGGAACCAACTGATATCACCAACATCCTGGCTGATAGGTTCAGTGCCAACTTTATCCCCCCTCACCTCCTAAAGGGCCCATATCCATACTGGAAGAATGCAGTGTCCCTGCAATCACAACTGAAAAGGTGAAAACTGCGCTATTGAAAGCCAAGAACACAGCATCCATGGGACCAGACAATATCCCTGGCTGCGTTCTACATGAGCTTCAGAACGAACTAGCCCCCCCCACCTAAGCACTATGTTCAGTCATAGCCTCTCAACAGGCTTTGTACCCACTGAATGGTGCATAGCAACAGTTATACCACTCCACAAAGGGGGAGCCACCATGGACCCCGGGAACTATCGCCCTATTAGCCTGATGAGCCTGGTCTGCAAGGCCATGGAGCATATTATTATGGAACCCATAAACAAGGATATTGGTAACCTCCAAACTCTGGACCCCACCCAGTTCAGATTTGTGAGGTGTAGATCATGTCTCCTGAACCTAGTCAACTTGTTTGAAACAGTCACCAAAGCCGTGGATGAAGGTAAGGCAGTTCTCACTGCCTATCTTGACCTAGCCAAGGCTTTTGACACCATCCCCCATTCTGGTATCATAAATAAACTCACCAAGCTGGGTATAAATCCATACGTCACAAGATGGGTCGCCAACTGGCTCACAGACAGAACCCACACTGTAAAAATTGTAGACTTCAAATCTGACTCCAAACCTGTGACAAGTGGTGTACCACAGAGTTCAGTCTTGTTTGGGATCTACTTTTCTGAAGTACAGGCCAACACAGATGGCCTCTAGCTGACAAAGTTTGCAGATGATTGCAAATTGGGTGTCATAGTCGAGTCCCCAAACGATGTGGACATCCTGTGAAAGGGCCTCATCGAGACTGATGTCTGGTGTCAGAATCATGGCCTCAAACTCAATGCCAAAAAATGCATTGTCATCCCCTTTGGTAAAAACCCTGTATGCATGGACTACCACATAGGCGGTAGCCCACTTAACACCGAAGGTGTGATAAGAGACCTCAGGACTCTAGTAGACAGTAGCCTCTCCTTTGATAATCACATCGCCACAGTAGTCAGGAAATCCTTCTACGTAGCACATCTCATCATGAAAGGTTTCTCATCCAGTAAAAAATAAGTCATTGTCCCTCTCTACTCGGCTCTCATCAACCCATTATAGAGTAAAACACCCCATTAGGAATGTACCTCACAAGGCATCTACAGCAGCTAGAAAGGCCACAAAAATATCTCACAAAGAGGATTTTGGAACTCAAACAGTTACCCTATGCTGACCGCCTCAAAAACTCCAACTTTACTCCATAGCATATCGCCTACTCCGAGGTGATCTCTGCCTAACTTACAAAGCTATGTCAAACCCTGAGCTGCTGGACATGCTACACCTGAAGAAATTCCAATCTCTCCGAGCTACATGCTCTAGAGACCTAAACATCGTCACCACAATATGCTGGGGGGATAGATTCCTGTCCCAGAGACTTCCCATACTCTGGAACAAGCTACCTTTCTATGTCAAGCAGAGTTTGTCACTAGCACCCTTCAAGAAAAATCTTGATGAGTGGATGGACAATAGGAAATTCACCCCGGGAACCACATCGGTGGCCTTGCTAGACAGGGGTGCAGGTAAATAGCATCCGTGGGTGGTGAAAGCCAGGGAATCTTGTTGGCTAGGCTTACATAGGCCCTAGGGGTGATAGCCTAGTACCTACCTATGAACCTATGACCCTAATTACATACAACAAGGAAGTCATTCAATATTTCTCCAGTAATGACTGCAGTTTTTCCCAAGCAATTACTTTATGTGTTATATTATTCATTTTCAACTTTATGGTAGATATTTATTTATCAGATATATATTTGTCTAAATAAATAAATTCATTATTAAATGAGAGAGAAACGTCAGATTTCCAGTTCTTTGTTACAGTTTTCCTTACAGCTGCTAGAATTGACCATAACATATGCATTTGATTTTTAGGCATAACTTCTGGTACTGGTACATTAAACAAGATGAGAGAGTCAGATATGTAACAATTATCATTCCATAAGCCTTTACAGAAATTTCTAAGTTCATTCCAAAATGAGATACCTTTTCACAAGTGACAATCATATGGAGCCAATCTGCATCTACTGTTTTACATCCCAACATTTTGTGTCAGTCCTCATATATTTTTGCAATTCTGTGAGGTGTCAGGAAACACCTGTGTAGGAACTTCCGTGTATAGATTCTCCAGTAGGGAGAAACTGTTGTTTCTTTCTGTTGACCTTAAATAAAGTTTTTTTTTGTTACTAATATTGAATTCTTCCCTGTTTATTTTAGTTGAATAGTTCCAATAAGCGGCATCTATAAAGGTAAAATCAGATGTAATGGTTTTGTATATCATATATATAAACGATGGGTCTTTAAGGAATTATTTATATTATGCATTATGTTTAGTATTTTAGGTGTATTTTTATTGTGCATTTCTAATTATAATATAGTTTTGTTATAAAAAAAAAATTCCCCTGCAGGATTGGATATCTAACCAATTACTACTTTGTATGCCAAATCTAGTAATTAAGGAGTCAGATGAATATATTTTGTTTATAGACAGAGATTGCTTCCAAAATAAAAAAATGGTTCTTTTAAAGGTTAGCATTTTGTTAATATGAAAGTAGAGTAAACACTCACTAGTGTAGGCAATTGGAAATACAGAAATTATTAGATTTTTGGTTAAGTGATTGGAATGTATAAGTCTTTTACAATTTAGCAATATCTGATCAATGAGAGAGCAGGATTTTAATTTCTACTTATCTTCCTGCATATATATTTTTATTGACCATATAAAAATATTTATGTTTATTTGAGTAAGTGGTTCAAGTAATGCTCTGCTGTTATTTAATAAGTTAGTTTCATGTATTACCTTTTAGTATGATGTGTATGAAGTATTGAACCATAACAATATTACATTAATAATGACATATTTAATATATAAATCAATGTTAGGGAGTCCAACACCTTCTTCTTCCCAACTTACTGTATGCCTTTGTAAGGATATCCTGGGTCTTTGGTACCAAAGAAATTTTAATAAAACATCATTCATTTTTTAAGTGAGGGGGGGGATTAAAGACTGACTTATAAATAGGATTTTAGGTAGTAATATCATTTTAATTAGTGTTAATCTGTCTTCAAAGGTAAAGAATAGTTTGTTCCAGCTATCAGTTAAACTAGTAATTGTATGAATTAGGTATTGATAATTGACTGAGATTGTTTCTTTAAGATTAGATTTAAAATATAAACCTAAATATTTAATATTTGTAGTGTCCCAGTTAAAATGTTTGTAAGTTGTCAATTTAGTGCTGACTTTCTTGTATATTAGAAGTGTTTGAGTTTTGTTATGATTGAATTTTAGACCTGATAAACTTTCAAATTTGTGTATAGCGCTAATAGAAATGGATAACTGCTGCCAGAGCCATGGCCTTAAGCTAAACGCCAAAAAATGTATAGTCATACCCTTTGGTAAAAACAAGGTAACCCCAAGTTACCACATAGGTGGCAATCCATTAAGCACAGAAGAGGTTATCAGGGACCTGGGGATCCAAGTTGACAGTAACCTTTCTTTTGACACTCACATTGCCAAAGTGGTTAGGAGGACCTTCTACATTGCCCACCTGATTATGAAGGGATTCACATCCAGATCAAGGGAGGTCATTGTTCCCCTGTACTCTTCACTTATCAGACCAATGATTGAGTACAATGCCCCATACAGAATGTATCTTACCCGACACCTGCAGCAATTGGAAAGACCCCAAAAGTTCCTCACCAAAAGGATAAAGGGGCTCAAAAATATGCCATATGCTGCCCGACTGAAGAAACTCCAGCTCTATTCAGTCGCATACCGTCTGCTCAGAGGTGACCTGTGCCTGACATGCAAGGCCATGTCCAACCCAGAATTAATGGACATGCGCCACCTCAAAAAATCCAAATCCACCAGAGCCACAAGAGCAAGAGACTTAAACCTCAACACGGATATAAATAGGACGTGCTGGAGGGACAGATTCATCACCCAGAGACTCCCTATGCTGTGGAACAGAATCCTGGTCCATGTGAGACAGAGCACCTTGCTGGCTCTGTTCAACAGGAATCTTGACCAGTGGATGGGAGATCGTAGGTTTACCCCGGGGATCATCTCTGTATCACTGCTGGACAGAGGCACGGCAAACTAATGGGTATAGTATTCTTCAACCTAAGGGGTGGTGAAAGCCACACAATTCTGCTAGGCTTATAAATGCCCTAGGGCAGATAGCCTAGTATGAACCTATGAACCTATGTGTGTGAATGAGTGTGTGTGTGTATGTGTGTGAATGTGTGTGTGTGCGTGTGTGCGTGTGTGTCTGTGTGTGTGAGTGTGTGAGTGTGTGTGTGTTTGTATGTGTGTGTGTTTGAGCATGTGTGTGTGTGTGTGAATGAGTGTGTATATGTGTGCGAGTGTGTGCATTTGTGTGTTAGTGTGTGTATGTCTGTGTGTGTGTGTGTGTGTGTGTGTGTGTGTGTGTGTGTGTGCATGTGTGAGTGTGCATGTGTGTGTATGTTTGTGAGTGTGTGTGTATGTGTGTTCATGTGTGTGTGCGTGTGAGTGCGTGTATG
Source organism: Protopterus annectens (assembly GCF_019279795.1). NCBI lineage: Eukaryota > Metazoa > Chordata > Ceratodontiformes > Protopteridae > Protopterus > Protopterus annectens. Next base: position 1,474,347,723 of record NC_056745.1, on the reverse strand, counting down.
TGTGTGTGTGTGTGTATGCGTGTGAGTGTGTGTATGTGTGTGTGCGTGTGTGTCTGTGTGTGAATGTGTCTGTGAGTGTGTGTGTTTGTATGTGTGTGTGTTTGTGCATGTGTGCGTGTGTATGTGTGTGAATGAGTGTATGTGTATGTGTGTGTGTGTGTGTGTGTGTGTGTGTGAGTGTGCGTGTGTGCATGTATGTGTGTGAGTGTGTGTGTGTGTGTGTGTGTGTGTGTGTGTGTGTGTGTGTGTGTGTGTGTGGTATAGAAGAACAACAATGGTAGGGTTAACCACCTGGCAGCACGAACCTTTGCTTTAGGTTATTAACATTGTTGAAGTGACACCATGAACCCATGTGGAAAAACAGGAAAAAGGGTTGGGGTTAGATGGACAGATGGATGGATGAAAGGATGGATGGATAGAAAGTTATGAAAGAAGCAGATAATGCAGAGGAAGAGAGAGTGTTCAGTGCTGCTGGGAAATTCATTTATTTTTGGGAGTAGAAGATGATATTGTACTGCTACCATTACAAGAAGAAGAATATAAATTAAATTTACATATTTACAGTAGAATAAAGTCCCCCTGTTAGCTGATAAGAATCTTTATGAGTTGTGATTTATGCATATATACTGGAAAAAATGGAGGAGTGTATCTGGGTGGTGGAGATCATCCTTTGCCTATAATGTAGTTACATGTGTTATGTGTCTTACAGGATTACTATTATTTCTTTCCTGAACTATCTTCTTGCTTGACTTTAACTACTCCTCCATTAACAGAAGGGCCCACACCACCACAAACAGGTATGGTCAGCGATTCCTGAATTTCATTAATGCTAACTTCTTGGACAAACTAGTCCAAAACCAATGAAGGGCTCAAAAATATTATATGTGGTTTTGACAAATGTAGCACTCCCACCACTTCTCAAAGCTCACAATTACAAATCAGATTATTCTGCAGTCACATTTACTATAGGTGAGAGACCTGAGTCAACTCATACACCCTCCATCTTCAGAGACTAGTCTAACTAACCGATGATCTGATTTTTTAATTTTTATTTACACTTTGTTGACTGAGGTAGTCCCACAAAGCCAATGGCCTCTTTTCAGGGGGAACCTGAGGTGGTCCTCATACTTAGAAGGGGAAATTTCGTCGTGGCTTGGGAATTTTCTCCTGCTTTTTTTAATTGATGTCATAGGACCTTTCAAATCCACCTGAGCTACCCCCGTCTCAGGCAGATGGTGGCATGATTTAATGTTTCACCCAAAGGGCGACACACTCAGGAGTGCAGCACCCCCTTGATGTCACACTACAGCATCAGTAATGGAAAATTAGTCCAACTTCCTGGTGTGAGAATAGAACCCACAGATACAGTCTATGCCCACCTCCAAACTACCACTGAGTGCCAAATTTAAGATCAAACTCATTTTCTCAAACCTCACTATCAACAAATTATACAATAGGAAAAGAAACTTCTCACAGCATACCTGCAAATTTTCCATATTTTTTGCAGAATGTCCAGATATGTGCCTTATATTTCTATTCTGTGCCTCATAAAATTGGTGGTTTTCTGGGAAAATCACAGAGTATTTCAACCACTTAAAAATGATATAAATTTGGATCTCAGGCTTCATATCCCTTTGAAAATTTATGCAAATGTAAATTGCTTCACCATCAAATGTTTGAAAGTTAGTTTACCGTCGTTCAGATGGTTGAGGGTACAGGTGCAAAATCTGAAAATCCAGAGTTGAAATTACATTGCTCCAGAACATCGAGTTGCAGCTTGGTTTCATGGTTTCGAGCATCGCTGTTTACAACTGAATCACACTACAGTGGGGATCAAGACAATGACCCTTCTCCTTATTGTAGTGCAATCTCACAGCTGGAATATATAATTAGCAGGGGATGTGGGCGGCGCAGGGGGGCTTGCCCCCCTGCAAAACGTGTGTAAGACATCTCTGGACATCAAGGTAAGTTGGATAATGTTGATAATGTTGACTTCGACAAGATTGACATTAACACGTTCGTTGGTGTAGAAAACGCTGGTATAATTTTCATTCATTTAGTTCAAGTACATCATTACCCGAAGAAGAGATTTCCAGAATTTTGATAGTAAGCCATGTAAAACATGTCATTCTAACAACTTGTTTAGCTTACCTTAGTTTTAAAGGGAAATACTTAAAATCTGTCCTTGATTTTGGGCTTTTGTCCACTCATTATTTTTGGCTTTGTCCAGATTTCTTGCAATTAAAGGTTGAGGGGTATGTTAACCTTTAAAATTAAACTTACTGCCTTATCAACTAGGGAAGAGCTCACAATGACCAAAAAAGGAAAGCAGAAACAAAATTAAATCCTTCAAGAGCAAATCAGCACCAATGCTAAGGATAATCACAAAGGTTTCTTCATCTATAACAGGAACCTAAGAAACAATAATCAATAATAACAATAATCAGTAATAACAATAATCAATAATAACAATAATCAGTAATAACAATAATCAATAATAACAATAATCAACAATAACAATAATCAATAATAACAATAATCAACAATAACAATAATCAACAATAACAATAATCAGTAATAACAATAATCAGCAATAACAATAATCAACAATAACAATAATCAGTAATAACAATAATCAATAATAACAATAATCAGTAATAACAATAATCAATAATGCTCTGAGCTAATACAAAATAACATCACATAATCACCTCGAGGACATCATCATTATCAAGGGGTAAATTCAGCTCAGACTTTACCCCCTATCTCCCCCCAAATTGCTCTTTGCATACTAGCATACCTACGCCACCTGGACATATCCTTTCTGAGCAAGTCCTAAGCACCCTTTGCAAGGCTCTGATAATATGCCAGGTTATCTTCCGGTCAGCACCAAACACTGCTTGGCTACTCCTTATTGCATCTATTCACTCTCAGCATCTCCACTGGATTTGTACCAAAGGTGCAGGGAACTGCTGCAGTGATCCCCTTCATAAACTGGAAAGCACAACTGACATGAACAAAATATACAGCTATCAGCGTCACTGCTTTTATCTATAAGACAATGGAGCGCATCATTATGGAACGTATAAATAAAGACATAGACATTCTTCAGGACATGGACCTAAACCAATCTGAGTTTGTTAAAGGCAAATCCTGCATCTTGAACCCAGTGGTCTTTTTTGAACAAGTCACTAATGCATTACACTTAGGTAAATCAGTTCACATGGCATATCTGGACTTGGCCAAAGCCTTTGATACCATTCCACACTTGGGCATCATCAATAAGCTAATCCAATTAAATCTAAACACCCCTGTTACTCACTGGAAAGTAAACTGGCTCACTGACAGAACCCAGTATATTAAAGTTGCATGCATGCAGCCAACTAACAGAGTGGTTATCACTGACTTCCTGCAGGGATCAGTTTTCAGACCACTCCTCTCTGGTATCTACCTCCCCGACATTAAGACATACACCAAAGGCCTATGGCTGATGAAGTGTGCCAATGACTGCAAACATGGAGCTGTCATAATTATCCAAGATAACCTACATATTCTCCAGAAAGACCTAACTCATGCTAGCAAGTAGTGCCTGGACTATGGCCTGTAACTAAATGCCATAGAATACAATTGCATTGTGTGCTTTGGCAAACATGGACACTCCTGTTGCTGTCACATAAGTTGTGCCCCTAAAATATTGATTCAAGTCATTAAGGACTTTGGACTTTTATTGGCAATGACCCATCTTTTGATCATCGTGTCACTAGCGTTTTAAAGAAATCCTTTTATATAGCCAGACTAAACACCAGGGTTGTACCGTCTATATCCAAGGAAGTTATCATCCCTTTCTACTCCTCCTCCCTTATTAGACCCCTTTAAAATGTATTTGGCTAGGCATATGGTCCAGCCTGAGAGACCACATTTTTCCCTTACCCCCTTTATGCCCCTTACCCCCCCCCCCAACACACACATAAAATGAAGATCATGTCCTCCTCGGACCTTGAGTTACCAAAAAAGGCCTTAACATGTTCTATTCTTTTCCAGTTCCTACTGATTATTGCGAGGGGATCTCTGCCTTGCCTATGCAGCCTTGCAACATCTGGTCCTTTGTAACCTCCAACACATCTGTAAAAGTAATATCATCCTAAGCACCCCCCTTAAGGGACCTAAATTTCCACTGAAAGATGAATAGGACTTGTTGCCAGGATAGATATATTTTGCCAATAACACCACTTGTATGGATTCTACTCCCCTTAGAGGTTAAGCAGAGCACCTCCATGACCCTTTTTAAATATAACCTGGATGACTGGATTACCACTTATAAGAACACTCTTGGTGTGTCCCCTCTAGGCCTTATGGAAAGGGGCTGCAACTGGTTCAGGCACTGGAATAAATTCATATCTTAGTAAATGGGTGGGATTGTTGATGAGGCTATGAAGGATCCACTGGATCAACAGCCAGTATGAACCTCCGAATCTCTGGACAGTAAGGACTTGCAACTTACCTGAGCTGTGCTGGGAGATTATTCCAATTAGCAGGACCTATTTTACTGAAGGGCTTTTCATCTGTAACAAGGACAAAGGGGGTACAGAGTAGAGTGCGGGTACTGTTGTCATGGCTTCTGAGAAGGTGGAAGGCCGGGCAGAAAGAACTTCTTAAGATTTTAAAAATGAATCAAATGAGTGTGGAACAGGCTGTGACAGGAAGCCAGTTTGCCTTTGTAGGGTGAGACACTGATGTTCAAGTTGGATAAAAGACAAATTAATCTACATGTAGTATTACTTTCTGTTTGGTTTTAGATGTGATGCATATGGAGTGTAGGATAATAATTGGCAAGCCATATTCTAGCCTTGGGATAAAAACATTCTTTGCCATAGCTTTTGTGGTTCTTTGATGCAGTGGTTTATAATGGACTTGGAGCATTTCAGTTGTGTAGTAGCTTTTGTAATCAAATTGTTGATGCGGTTTCTGAAAGACAAGCAGTTAGCTAAGGTGCTTATATGTTTAACCATGCTTATTGGTTGGTTACTCAGTGTACTGAGACCATGCTTATTGGTTGGCTACTCAGTGTACTGAAACCATGCTTATTGGTTGGTTACTCAGTGTACTGAGATCATGCTTATTGGTTGGTTACTCAGTGTACTGAGACCGTGCTTATTGGTTGGTTACTAAATGTACTGAGACCGTGCTTATTGGTTGGTTACTCAGTGTACTGAGACCGTGCTTATTGGTTGGTTAATCAGTGTACTGAGAACATGCTTAATGGTTGGTTACTCAGTGTACTGAGACCATGCTTATTGGTTAGCTACTCGGTGTTACTGAGACCATGCTTATTGGTTGGTTACTCAGTGTACTGAGATCATGCTTATTGGTTGGTTAATCAGTGTACTGAGACCATGCTTATTGGTTGGTTACTCAGTGCAATGAGACCATGCTTATTGGTTGGTTACTCAGTGTACTGAGACCGTGCATATTGGTTGGTTACTCAGTGTACTGAGACCATGCTTATTGGTTAGCTACTCGGTGTTACTGAGACCATGCTTATTGGTTGGTTACTCAGTGTACTGAGATCATGCTTATTGGTTGGTTAATCAGTGTACTGAGACCATGCTTATTGGTTGGTTACTCAGTGCAATGAGACCATGCTTATTGGTTGGTTACTCAGTGTACTGAGACCATGCTTATTGGTTAGTTACTCAGTGTACTGAGACCATGCTTATTGGTTAGCTACTCGGTGTTACTGAGATCATGCTTATTGGTTGGTTACTCAGTGTATTGAGACCATGCTTATTGGTTGGTTACTCGGTGTACTGAGACCATGCTTATTGGTTGGTTACTCAGTGTATTGAGACCGTGCTTATTGGTTGGTTACTCAGTGTACTGAGACCACGCTTATTGGTTGGTTAATCAGTGTACTGAGACCATGCTTATTGATTGGTTAATCAGTGTACTGAGACCATGCTTATTGGTTGGTTCCTCAGTGTACTGATCTATAAAGTTGGGAGTTAGCATAATGATTAAGGTGTTTACCTTACAAGCACAGGGCACAGCATTTGATTTTTACTGTTGGTCACTGACTGGTTATTAGTGAGGCATGTAATAGTCTGCAGACTGATTGCCTGGTATTGCCTTATGTCAGTTCTCGTGTGTCATTATCAGTTAATGCACACAGTTTAGAAGTTCATGCCTCATTGGGGTTGGGGGGATTGGTATAATGAATAATTTTAAAAAATTCAAAGGAAGGTTTCACAGCCATTGAAACATGGGTGTGTAACTCACAACTTATGCTCAACCCCCCAATAAAAAAGCAACTACTACTTTTTCCCCAAAGCCCTCTTTCATGAAAGTACAAAATGTACAATCCTCTCTCTTAATAATACAACCATTGAAGTCACTTTTCATAGCAAATTATTAGGGATGATAGTGGATGATAATCAGAAATTCAACCTGCTTATATGAACTTACATTAAAAAAAATCACCGAAAAGTAGGGATGCCTTTTAGAGGTAAGTACTTTCTTACCAACGCAACAAAAACTACACCTGCCACTACTTACCTCCCCTCCTCACTACCTTATGAAGTTCCCATCCACACTAACTTCCAGCATACCTCTCAACTGTTCCTTATAAAATGCGTGGTTTTCTAGCAAATCATTGAGTATTGAAGTCACTAAATAATGACATGCATTTGAATTTCAAACTTCATATCTTTCAGAAAATGCACGCTAACTCAAATGCTGTCATTCTAGCAAATTACTAAGTTTATAAGAACCATATTTACAATTTGTCCCTATTTTTGGGCCTTTGTCCCCCATTAATTTAGGTTTTGCCCAGATTTCTTGTGCTAAGAGGTTGAGAGGTATAACTTATAGGCATCTCAAAAAGCACAACTACCTAATTTGCAGCAACTGCTCCTTTTAGAACGCACCACTGTATAGCACTTAAAAGCCTAGACTGGTTAGAACTACCCCATCAACTAACATATACACAATTTCTTACCAGCTATAAAATTATCCAGCATTCATCTGCTTGAGTAGCACTAATTACCATTCTACACAACTATGTTCCCAGTTAATCATTATGATCCAGTGACCAAAAACTCTTACCTGTCCACAAACCTATCAAATCTACTGTACATAGTCTGTACTCATAACATGTTGCTAAGGTCTGGAACTCCTTACCAGTATCCATCTGGTCAATACCTTCCCTCCAGTCCTTAAAAAAATCTGAAAAACTTCCTACCTAGAGTCTGGCTCTGTTCTTGCTCAATGCCAGAATAAAATTCACTCCCTTACTTCAATCATTTTCTCTCCCATGACTCCTTGTCTAAATATGCCATAACCCTGTTTTATTTCTCCCACTTCATATTACCCTTAATTTTTCTAAACCAGCTAATATTTGTCTGAATATTATATCATTGTCATATAAGTTTTATCTATTCTTAACCAATGTATTCACATAGGTTCATAGGTCAGTGCTAGGCTAGCTGCCCTTGCAGGGTATTGTTAAGTCTAGCAAATTCACTTTTAGTGCTTGAATTGCATTAGGTCTAATTTGGTACAATTATTTAAACTGTAGGTGTTTTTGTATTATTTTTGAAGATTGTAAAGTTATTGTTCCTAAAATGTTTTTGTAATACTTTGGAGCTTTTCTCCCCGGGCATCTGCTGAAAATGGGCACCTACCCAGCCTGACTTTCCTGGTAGTCAGATGTCATATGTATCTCAAACACAAGGTACAGAGAATGATTCTCAGCATTGGTCAGTGTTAAGCATGTAATAATGTGGAAAGTGATTGCCCAGTATTTAGCTATGAGCAGGGGTTAGAGCTATGTTAGTTTCTTTGGGACATTCTGGGAGTTTTTATTGCCATTAATATTTTGTATTAGCCAAGAAAAAATTAATGTTAATAACCCTTTTGAATGCAAGATTGGACTACAGAGGACAATCTAGTTCTGTATATTATTATGGCTGTAGAAAGTGTTATTTTGCCTTAAAAGTTAGAGGTGAAAATGTCACTCATAAAGAAAAAGAAAGGTCCATGAATGGACCTTTGAGGAACTACAGTAGAGAAGGAACCCTAGTCAGTTTTGTAGAGCACCAGTTTGGATTATAAAGGTTCTGTTAGTGAAGTAATCCCTTAATCAGCATAGATTGTTGACTCCAAACCCTAGAGCACTTAATTTATGAAGGAGAATGGACTGACATACTCTTTCAAAGAGTCTGCACTGATCAATGAAGATTGTTCCTGCTAGCCAACCCTTTTTCCATAGCTGCTAGGGTTCTGCTGTGACAGTATAAATTGCCATTAAGGTGTTGCAATCTCCCCTAAAATCAAGCCGTGGGTCTGTTAGGAAGCCATATTTGTTGAGGTGGTCATAAAGTTGTTTGTAAATGAGTTTTCCAAAAATCTTATGTACTGGGCAGAGGATAAAATCAGAATTGTAGTCATACGGGCTAGAAGGACAGGAAAACATTAGAATAGCGATGACAATGTTTGAACTGTGCAGCTATATGGCCTAAGGTGCAGCTATACGGCCTAAGGTGCAGCTATACGGCCTAAGGTGCAGCTATACGGCCTAAGGTGAATGAGAGATTTAATATTTGGGCAAGCAGTTTTGAAAGCTGCTTAGCACACATTGTTTTTTTAGGAATTATAGGGATTTGCTACTAGGTTTTCAAGGAGTTTTCAGATTTTGATGAGATTTCTATGAACTAGGAAGAGGAAGTCCAGTTGGAAGCAAAAGGGGAAGTGGGGTGAAGGGGGTTGTGAGAGCTGTGGAGCAGAACTAGCCTGTGTGAAGGGGAAACTTAACCTGAGACATTCTTAGGTTTTTAAATTCACTGAGAGTTGGTGAATTATGTGTGCTAATGATGCTATTAGATTTAGTAGCAGTGGTAAAGTAAGATATGCTCTTTATAATCTCCCAAATGTGTTTAGGCTATATGATTGTGGCTTGAAGTTTTGTGTGAAGAATGTGTTTTATTAATAACTTGCGGGTGTGACAGAGGTTTTGGAAAGTGTGGTAGTCATCTAGAGACTGGAAAGCCTTCTATTGTCCCAAGGTCTGCTCTTAATCTGATAGGAATATTTTTTTTAATCAGTGTCAAGACAGGGATATTTACGCCTTCTAAAATGCCACCTTATGCCTGTGAAGTGCTTATCCACTAAGACCTTGTTAAGGACATTAAATATATGATAAAGCAGAGGCCAGGTAATCAGTTTTATTGTCTGTTAATTTGTTATGGGATACAGTTTCTGCATTATGATGGCAAGGAGAAAGCACGTCCCGATATGATATCTTAACTTTACATGTGTCATACAACACATGCCTCAACCATTTTGCCCAACAATGAATTATATGTAGTTGTGCTAAGGGAGGGTCTATGGTTAACATGTCCTCTTTGGCAGCAGAGAAACCATCACTGTAGTCAAAAGTTATGACTTATTTAAGGTGGAGTGCTATGCTCCAAAACCGTGACATGATTTGTTTAGCACTGAATTTGATATTTTACATTCAAATGTAGATGCTTCAACAAAGAAAGCAGTGATATGAATCTTTACTGCCTAAATGGCTGATTTTCTGGCATAGTGAAAGGTTATGTGAAGAATGGCTTATAAAAGCACAGACACTGCATTATTATGTCTTCAGTGTTTAGCTGTGTTTGGTATGCAGTGTAAAACCAATCCCACACGATTTCATGCCACCACTGTGCAGCCAGCTGTTTGCTCATTTGCTTCTGAGCAGTTTGGAACTCTGCCGTCCTGAACATTCCGCAGGTGGTCACCTTTGAACTAACTGTCAGTTGGTCGCAGTCAACTGTAAATAATGGTGCAGCTTTAGAAGGGGTTATCTAATACAGCCTGGTTTGGGATTAAATCATTTCAGGTAGGATACTGATTTTGTAATTTTTCAGTACAATTACAGTAAGCTGGTGATTTTTTTTTCTTTTGCAAGTGGCCTTTCCTTTATTTATTTCCTACTTGCAAAGACTTGTACTGTAGTTGGATACAGTTTTTATTTACTTGCTAACCAAGGTTACATAATTATATCTTAATATCTCTGTCATTGTAACACATCTTTCCTGTGAAGTGTTATCTGAGAGATTCTGGACTACTAAATTGGTTTAGTAATTTGTTTTTTATCCATTGCTTGAAATATCCTAAATGCCACAACTGGGCATTATCCATTTGCTGTAATAGATGGCAGGCCATGCTTGTTTCAATTTTTATGTGAGGGGTACTTGAGGCAGCAAATATTTAAAAATAATAAAGACACTGGGAGAACTATTAATACTACTAAGAACCCATGCATTTGTTGTGAATGCAGTATAATATTTGGATTTGAGTTTTGTTTTTGTTGTGTGTGTGTGTGTGTGTGTGTGTGTGTGTGTGTGTGTGTGTGTGTGTGTGTGTGTGTGTGTGTATGTGTGTGCGAATGTATGTGTGTTGCACATTTTTCTCAGCGTCTTAACTAAACCTGCAGGGTTTTGAAAAGATATTTCTCAGGCTTCATGTGCCCATGTTCCTTGTCAAAAACTGTGATGACAACATAGTTACAAGTTACTTATCATGGTATTGACTGTTAATGTATAATATTTTAGACAGCCGGTGACATAATTGTTTGGTGGGAATGGTTACTATCTCTGACTGGACTACACATATCGGTTGGAATGATCGTGCTAGAGTGGTATTCATACTGCTATCCGACATGTTATTTGGTTGGTAGCTGTGGGATTCAAACTACGGTCCATAATGGATTCCTGATGAGCCATGAACGTACTAAAAAAATCATCATAGCAATATTAACTAAATAAATGAGCAAGCCCAGTAATATAAAAAATAATCGGAAAAAAACAGCATTTTTTTGTACAGTCAGGCCCCTTATATATAGGAGTGAGCAGTCTCTTTGGCATCATATCTAATTGTATTAAATCCACAGTCATGGACGTGTGGGGGAAGGGTAACACCGAGGAAGAGTGACCTCACCCCATACCATATAAAACATAATAGTCAAGCTGCAGTTAAACTACAAAAACTATAAAAACTGTCTAGAAGGGTCTTCCTATTTTATTGCAATTTCATAAAAGAATATGTAAAGACAACACTCAGCAGAAAAAACAATGAATAAAAGTACATAGCAATCATAGTGAAAACAGCAGCACTCACTGATAATACAGGATGCAAGCAAACAATGTTTACATTCATTAACATATCTAATAAAATTACTTCCTTAAACTGTCTCATTACTATGTAAGTGGTATCGCAACCACATTCTGAATGTGTCATAATTCTTGGCATTATGGACAAACAAGTGTTTGTGTTTTGGCAGGGGTGGATAATGCACTGACCAGCTATCTGTGACACTGGGTATCATTAGGGAGCATTACTAAGACCTAAATTCCTCTTCCAGCAGGATGTCCGTCGGCGACATTTTTTTAAAATGAAACCCTAGACACAACCGTGCAAGCAGAACACAGCAAAACCATGTAAACGGAGTATTTACTCCAAATCACAATTACAGAACTATCTCTGCATATGTAAGCACAGTTGAAAATATGTACTTCAGGAATGACTACCCAAAAGTCCAGCCAGAAAATACATAGACGTACTCCTTTCAAGCGATGACATTTTCTGAACGGATGCAATGACCCGCCTTTGCAGCACATTCCCTTCTCCAGAAATGTTGTAAAGGTTTAGGGTCCTGACACCAGCCAAAAAAATGGATAAAAGGTAATATCTGCAGACAAGAATCTTTTAGCAGTAAGCCCACAAAACACAGGATGACACTCCCGGGGCAGCATGGTACGTACAGGATGGAAAGGGAAAGCTGATGGAGTGAATGTCTTGGTTTTCTCAACCGAGTCCCAGAAGTAGCCAGTACATTTTCTTCACATACCACTGGGCTCGTCTCAACTCCGATTTCCAGAACAGTAAAATATCGCATCCAGAAATCATGACATTAAGGACAGTAACTTGTTTGTCCATAATGTCAAGATTTATGACAGATTTCTAACCTGGCTACGAGACAATCAGAATGTGGTTGCGATAATACGTAAGTACCATCTAAGTACATAGTTCTGCTTCTTCAAATGACATACACACACACACACACACACACACACACACACACACACACACACACACACACACACACACACACACACACACAGACACACGCACACATGCACACACACACACACACACACACACACACACACACACACACACACATACACACTCAGTGAAAGCCCTCTGCTGAAGCATTGTCAGAAGAAGGAGTCTATAATGAAACAGTGGGACTAGCTAAATTAGGACGTGAAACATTGAGGCAAAAATAAAATATCAAATACCCACAACAACACAAACCTATAATGTCACACTAGATGGACACTCTACTCCCACACCTCTGAACTCTAAGTATCTTAACTCGCTAATCTCACAAACATGGAGAAAAGGGAGAGTTAAGAAACAAAGACAATTCAGCTTTCCTTTTATTCTGAGTCACACGCTCTTGAAAACAATAACAAAACAGACAATTCAAAATACTGCATACAGAAACATAACAGTTCCAAGCATTGACTGAATTTTACCTGACAAAAACTAATCTTTCCCCGTTAATGTTTGCAACCAAGGTTATACTATGTAATAAGAATAGAGAGAAATTGATTTTCACTCTACCTCATTATTATATGTTTTGTTTTCGTTTGTCCTATCTATTGTCTCTGATACAATTACAGTCATACTGTTTGTATAGATGTAGAATGGGGGGGGGGTTCAGTTTAGTTGACAGAGTAATGGGAGACATTAGCAGTGTAAGCATATTACTTTGAGTACACTTTAGCAAATAATAACATAGCTTTTCCTGTTACTAGAAGTAGATGAGCTTTATGAAACAGGATACAGTCAGGAGGTCTCAAGTCTGTCAGACAGATGAATCTGTCAGTTTTGTTAACAACAGTTTAAGAATACTTTGGCAAGAACATGTGATTTGCCAGGGATTCTCTTGTTTAGATGCAAATAGATTTGAAATCTTGTAGCAGAGCCTTAACTGAAATACTAATTTTTCAACTGCATCGTTCCTATGTAATGCAAGACAGAAGGATCCAGAATGCACTTTCTGTATAATGTTTTATAGACAGGTTCATGGATTCATAGGTGTGTATGCTAATCTATAGTATAAGGAGAATCATGGTAATCTACAGTATAAGGAGAATCATGCTAATCTATAGTATAAGGAGAGCTGTGGTAATACTAATCTATAGTATAAGGAGAGCTGTGGTAATACTAATCTACAGTATAAGGAGAGCGGTGGTAATACTAATCTACAGTATAAGGAGAGCTGTGGTAATACTAATCTATAGTATAAGGAGAGCTGTGGTAATACTAGTCTATAGTATAAGGAAAGCTGTGGTAATACTAATCTACAGTATAAGGAGAGCTGTGGTAATACTAATCTACAGTATAAGGAGAGCTGTGGTAATACTAATCTATAGTATAAGGAGAATCATGCTAATCTATAGTATAAGGAGAATCATGCTAATCTATAGTATAAGGAGAATCATGCTAATCTACAGTATAAGGAGAATCATGCTAATCTACAGTATAAGGAGAATCATGCTAATCTACAGTATAAGGAGAATCATGCTAATCTATAGTTTAAAGTGAGTTGTGCTAATCTATAGTATAAGGAGAATCATGCTAATCTATAGTATAAGGAGAATCATGCTAATCTACAGTATAAGGAGAATCATGCTAATCTATAGTATAAGGAGAATCATGCTAATTTATAGTATAAGGAGAGCTGTGGTAATACTAATCTACAGTATAAGGAGAGCTGTGGTAATACTAATCTACAGTATAAGGAGAATCATGCTAATCTGTAGTATAAGGAGAATCATGCTAATCTATAGTATAAGGAGAATCATGCTAATCTATAGTATAAGGAGAATAATGCTAATCTACAGTATAAGGAGAATCATGCTAATCTATACTATAAGGAGAATCATGCTAATCTATAGTATAAGGAGAGCTGTGGTAATACTAATCTATAGTATAAGGAGAGCTGTGGTAATACTAATCTACAGTATAAGGAGAGCGGTGGTAATACTAATCTACAGTATAAGGAGAGCTGTGGTAATACTAATCTATAGTATAAGGAGAGCTGTGGTAATACTAGTCTATAGTATAAGGAGAGCTGTGGTAATACTAATCTACAGTATAAGGAGAGCTGTGGTAATACTAATCTATAGTATAAGGAGAGCTGTGGTAATACTAGTCTATAGTATAAGGAGAGCTGTGGTAATACTAATCTACAGTATAAGGAGAGCTGTGGTAATACTAATCTTTAGTATAAGGAGAGCTGTGGTAATACTAATCTATAGTATAAGGAGAATCATGCTAATCTACATTATAAGGAGAGCTGTGGTAATACTAATCTACAGTATAAGGAGAATCATGCTAATCTATAGTTTAAAGTGAGTTGAGCTAATCTATAGTATAAGGGGAACTGTACTAATCTACAGAATAAGAGAGTCATGCTAACCTATAGCATAAGGAGAATCATGCTAATCTATAGTATAAAGAGAGTTGTGTTAGTCTGTAGTATGAGAGTCATGCTAATCTATACTATAAAGAGTTGTGCTAATCTATAGTATAAAAAAGTCATGCTAATTTATAGTATAAGGAAAATAATGTCAATCTATATTATAAGTAGAGTTGTGCTAATGTATAGTACAAGGAGAGTCATGCTAATCTATAGTATAAGGAGAGACGAGCTAATCTATAGTATAAAGAGAGTCATGCTATGGAGAGTTGTGCTAATCTATAGTATAAGGAGAATCATGCTAATCTATAGTATAGGGAGTGTCTTGCTAATATATAGTGTAATGAAAATCATGCTAATCTATAGTATAAGGAGAGTTGTATTAATGTATAGTATAAGGAGAGTCATGCTAATCTACAGTAAAAGGAGAGTTGTGGTAATCTATTAGTATACGGAAAATTATGCTAATCTGTAGTACAAGGAAAATAATGTTAATCTATATTACAAGGAGAGTCATGCTAATCTGTAATATAAAGAAAGTCATGCTAATCTATAATGTAAGGAGAGTTGTGCTAATCTAAATTATAAGGGGAGTCATGCTAATCAATAGTATAAGGAGTGGTGTGTTAATCTATACTATGAGGAGAGTCATCCTAATCTATAGTATAAGGAGAGTCATGCTAATCTAGTATAAAGTGAGCTAATCTATATTATGAGGAGAGTCATGCTAATCTATAGTTTAAAGAGAGCCATGCTAATCTATAGTTTAAGGAGAATCATGCTAATATATAGTTTAAGGTGAGTTGTGCTAATCTATAGTATAAGGAGAGTTGTGCTAATTTGCAGTATAAGAAGAGTCATGCTTATGTATAGTATAAAGAGAATCATGCTAATATATATTTTAAGGTGAGCTGTGCTAATCTATAGTATAAGAAGAGTCATGCTAATCTATAGTATAAGGAGAGTCATGCTAATCTGTAGTTTAAGGTGAGCTGTGCTAATTTACAGTATAAGCAGAGTCATGCTAATCTATAGTATAAGGAGAGTCATAGGTTCATAGTTTCATAGGTCGGTACTAGGCTATTGGCCCAAGGGCCTGTGCAAGCCTAGCCAACAAGGTTCCCTGGCTTTCACCACCCAAGAAGACTATTTTCCTTGTCCCTGTTGAGCAGAGCCACAGAAGTGATCTCTGGGATGAATTTCCTATTTTCCATCCACTCATCAGGATTTTTCTTGAAGAGTGCTAATGAGGGACTCTGCTTGACATAGGTAGGTAGCTTGTTCCAGCAGTAGGGAAGTCTCTTGGACAGGAATCTATCCCTCCAGCATGTTCTTTTTATTTTGGTGACAAAGTTTAGGTCTCTGGAGTGTGTAGCTTGGAGAGATTGTTTTTTTTTAGGTTTAACATGTCCATCAGCTTTGGGTTTGACATAGCTTTATATGTTAGGCAGAAATCACCTTGAAGTAGGTGATATGCTACAGAGTAAAGCTGGAGTTTTTTGAGACGGTCAGCATAGGTCATCTGTTTGACTTCCGTAATCCTCTTTGTGAGCTATTTTTGTGGCCTTTCCAGCTGTTGCAGATGTCTTGTGAGGTACATTCCGAAAGGAGCATTGTACTCAATAATGGGTCTAATGAGAGCCGAGTAAAGGGGAACAATGACCTCTTTTTTCCTGGATGAGAATTCTTTCGTGATGAGGTGTCCCACGTAGAAGGATTTCCTGACCACTGTGGTGATGTGATTATCAAAGGAGAGACTACTGTCCACCTGAGTCCTGAGGTCTCTTATCACACCTTTGGCATTAAGTGGACTGCCATCTATGTGGTAGTTCATGGTTACCAAGTTTTTACCAAAGTGGATGACAATGCACTTTTTGGCATTGAGCTTGAGGCTGTGGCTCTGACACCAGGCCCCAGTCTCAGTGAAGCCCTTCTGTAGGATGTCCACATCATTTGGGGACTCAACTATGGCACCTAATTTGCAGTCATCTGTGAACTTCATCAGCCAGAGGCCCTCTGTGTTAGCCTGCACTTCAGAGAAGTAGATATCAAACAGGAAAGGACCCAAGACTGAACCCTGTGGTACTCCACTTGTCACAGGTTTGAAGTCAGATTTGGAGTCTTCAACTTTTACAGTGTGGGTTATGTCAGTGATGTAAACTACCAACGACCAGCAAAAAATGATAGTGAACTTGCAGTAATGAAGAAACAATGATTATTTATTTATAATTCCTTCAAATCCAGACCGGTTTTGGCTATTCAGCCTTTATCAATGAATACAATAAAGTTTTTTTGAATGAAATGAAGCAGCCTGCATTTATACTAGTCTCTGATTATCTGGAAGCAATATTACAGCACCACCCAGTGGCTGGAGTAACAAAGTGCATGTTCCATTCTTGATTAAAGCATATGACCAGTGACATAAAAATGCCAGAGGTGTAGATATTAAGTCATATTTTTAAAGATAAAAATCAAAGCTCTGGAAGTAAGCCATTATATGACATACATATTACAAGGCAATAGACCAATACCATAGTCACTATTTGTGAATGCATATCATAGTGTAAAAAAGCAGAAAATATATACCACTAGTATATATATATATATATATATATATATATATATATATATATATATATATATATTTTGAAGGGTGATAACCACAAGTTCAAAAGAACTGAATAATAATGAACCAAGTACTGATCATATAATATATTACAAAATAAGGCAAAAAGCGTATAATGGCCTCATTCTCAGCTATATTATAGATTATAATAAATTGAAATAATATGCTTGTAGATAATACAAGTTCAACATTGTAATTGTACAATACTCAATGTTTAACGCCAAAATACCAGATACGAATACCAAACCATACATATACATATTCGTATCCTGAACAATTTTTTATCATGCTTTATAGAGTATAATATGAGCGTTGCTAGGCCTAACCACCATTGAATGGTTTGTACTAATTCTTGATCTATATGAATGTTTGTTGTTGTAACCATGATTATGAAATCCTCCAATGTTCAGTGAAACTCACAGATGGTCATTCAGACCTGGGGGGAATGAACATCCAAGGTTGGTTATCCAATATTGTTCCTTGTGGTTTAAAATGGTGTGCCAACCCTGTTGGTTGTTCCTATCTCCCTGAATTTGTTAATGATCATGAACATAAACTGGGCATCGGGATGTTGTATCGTGTGTCTGTATAAAGCATTTGTTTCTTTTTTGTTCCTCATGTCACTACGATGTTCTGTCATCCTTATTCTCAGAGACCTAGAGGTTTGACCAACATAAAAAGCTTTACATTGGCAGGTAGCTAAGTAAATAACCCATGTACTGCTGCAATTACCAAACACCCTGGTTTTAAATACCCGATTGGTGTTGGCACTGGTGAATTCTTTTAGTGTACTAACTTGTAAACAGGAGCAGCAGTGACCACATGGAAAAGTACCAATTAGTTTATCACCACTGATAGTGGTCTGATGATATATTGCACCTCCCCCTTCTCTGTTTTTGTAATGTGAAAATAGCCCTCCCAAATTCTTGCCTCTTCTGTATGACATTTGACATTGAGAGCCTAGTATTGACCTTAAAGTGTCATTAGCCAAAAGAATTTTCCAGTTGCAATTAAGTATATCCCTGACAATAGGTTGGTTCCTGCCATATGTGGTGACAAATCTCAAGATAGAATCCTGATGAGCATGCTCTGATTTTTTTATATTGTAACAATGTTCTCCTGTCTATGGTTTTGCTCCATGAACTAGCTTGATATATATCTATGTCTCTATATCCTCTGTCCTGAAATCTATGGTATAAATCAAGTCTGGCATGTTCAAATTCATCATGAGACTTAGGGATGTTGCGGATGGTGTGGTTCGGGTGCATACTGGAGGCGTGTAACAAGGTATTGTATTGAGGGTATTTTCTAAATGTTTTGGTACTTAGAGTATCATCTGCGTTATGGTAAACAGTAACATCCAAAAAATCTATGGTACTCCTGTTACATGTAACCGTAAACTCAATACCCCAAATGTTACCATTTAGGTACTCCATAAATTCCTTTAGATATGCTTCATCCGTCTTCCACACCATCCAGCAATCATCCAAATATCGTCGCCAGATATCGATTTCCACCATGTAAATATTGTGTGATTTGTCATATATCATACATTCTTCAAAATAGGCCATGAATAAGTCAGCATAAATGGGTGCAAAGGAAGCTCCCATTGCTGTCCCTTGTAGCTGCCAAAAGCATTCTCCATGGAAATAAAAGACATTTTTGTTTAATACATGTTCCGCCATGCAGACAAGTAAGGTGTTGAAACCCGGAGGATATAAGTTTGTTCTCTCAAGCCAGTATTGCAGGGATTGTAATCCCGCCCAGTGTGGAATACTTGTGTATAAAGATTTAACATCCAATGTGCACATTAACCAGTCTGGTTCTAACTGTGTATCTTCCAAAATTTGTAAAAAGTGTGTGGTGTCCTGTAGTCGGGCCCTAACTGATGTTAAAAGGGGTTTGAGATACTGTGTTAGAAATGCTGATAGTGGTTCCATCAAGGACCCTATCCCTGAAACAATGGGTCTACCTGGGGGTTTTGAAATGGACTTATGTATTTTTGGGAGAAGATACAAGATTTGTTTCCATGGGTCTTTTACAGTAAGATGTTTAATAGTATTTTTTGTTATGATACCCTCATCCTCAGCTAGTTTCAGAAAAGAGTCTATTTCTTTTTTAAAACCCCCAGTCGGGTCAATGTACATTTGCATATAACATCTAGTATCAGCTAACTGTCTTTTCCCCTCATCAAGGTATTCCCCAATGTTCATAACCACCACGGCACCACCCTTGTCTGCAGGTAGAATGGCAATGTCGCGATTATGCTTTAATTCCTCCAAGGCTGCCTTTTCCATGGGTGACATATTCTGGCCCAGAATGTATGATTCATTATGATGAAAATGTAAATCCCTGAGAACAGATTGTTGGAAAATAGAGACATGTTTGTTCATGGGCGGTTGAAAATCTGATTTCAAAAATTTGAAATCAAGTGATCGTTGGGAGGTGTTGTCTGAAAAGAATAATTTCAAATTCAGGTTACGTTAGAAAGACAAAACATCCTTAACAATGCTATGTTCATTAATTAAAAAACTAGGAATAAAACCAAGTCCTTTATTAAGTAGTTTAGTTTGTACATCTGTCAGTTGAACATTAGAAAGGTTCAAAACATTATGAAACTCAAATTCTGTCAACTCAACATTGTTTGTAACAGCCCTTCCATGGAATTGGATCTTATTCCTATATTTGTGCTTACACCCCTCGTCGCTTGTTTGTATGTCTAAAGGGTACTGAACATTAGTTTTTTTGCTTCTGGGTGATTCTTGATAGTTATTACAGTCATTGTCTGTGCAAGATGAGTCATCCCCTGAGGTACTAGCTAAAGTCTTGTCAGAGGATTTTAGAATAGACCTAGGCCTTTTCTTAGGTTTGTTTCCTGGTGTTTTTTGACCAAAATCATAGAATCTCACAGTTTAGATTATAATAAATTGAAATAATATGCTTGTAGATAATACATTATGTATTCATTGATAAAGGCTGAATAGCCGAAACCAGTCTGGATTTGAAGGAATTATAAATAAATAATCATTATTTCTTCATTACTGTGTGTTCACTATCATTTTTGCATGTATATTGACAAATTATTTATGCAATAGTTGGTCTAGGATATATAACAATAGGAATTGATCCATAACAGTACAGTTGACTTGGGTGAATGATAAGTGAATCATATTTATAACAGCTCAATGTAAGTGTAGGAGGGAATAACACCTTTATTTTTATTTTTATCTTGTGTAGGAACAACTATGTTAAATAAACATGTATATATTGTTCATCACATCAGTTTATTTAATTGTTTATTGATTGAAATTAAATTATATTATGTAGAAAGTTTTGATCTAGGAAATAATATGTAAAATGAAATGATTAGGCAATGCATTTGGTGTATAATGTCTTAATTGATTAATAAGGGGGGTTGGCTGATGAATTAAGATGTATTTAAAGAGAAGGTTTTTGAATGAAAAATTGTTCCATTGAAGGTGAAAAGCCGAGGTACCAGGACTTGGATTGTTTAATAAAGGAGTCAATTTACCTTCCTATGCTGGTGTCCCTGTTTGCTGCTTTCAGTATTTTTCAGATACTTGATCCCCTTAGAATGACACCAGAAGCTTAGCCAATTGTTGAAGTCAATCATTTTATCCTTGTACTGCGGTATCATTCTGGGTGAAGGTAGGATGCTACTCAGGGCTAGGGACATACCTGCCTGGATTACAAGATTGGAGCGTTCCTCCATGTCTCTTTTCATGTAGTCCAGAGAGGTACATTTCAGGTCATTCACAGCAACATGAACAATGACTGAGTCATATTTGTACTTGTTGTGGAGTGACCTGAGTGCGTGTGTTATGTGGCAGATCTTGGCACCCGACAGGCAGCTGACAATAACCTTTTCCTTGTTTAGCCTGGTGAGTGGAACATCAGTGTGCCTGACTATAGCGTCACCTATGACTAATGTGTTAGGCACTTTGTTTTGCCTTATGGGTTGTGTTTGAGTGGCACACTGGGTCTGTGTGTTATATGTATTTTGGGCTGTGTTAAGTGGTGGAGGTTGCTTCCATTTCTGTTTTGGAGGTCTCTGTTGCTTGGGCAGATTCTTTTTGAGAGCCTCCAAGTAGAAGAAGAGTTGTGCTAATCTATAGTCGAAGAAGAGTTGTGCTAATCTGTAGTATAAAGAGAATCATGCTAATCTATAGTATAAGGAGAGTCATGCTAATCTATAGTATAAGGAGAGACATGCTAATCTATAGTATAAGGAGAGACATGCTAATCTGTAGTATAAGGAGAATCATGCTAATCTATTGTTGAAGGTGAGTTGTGCTAATCTATAATATAAGGAGAATCATGCTAATCTATTGTATAAGGAGAATCATGGTAATCTGTAGTACAAGGAGAATCATGGTAATCTATAGTACAAGGAGAATCATGCTAAGGTACAGTATAAGGAGAGCTGTGCTAACACTAATCTATAGTATAAGGAGAATCACGCTAATCTATAGTTTAAGGTGAGTTGGACTAATCCATAGTATAAGGAGAGCTGTGCAAATCTATAGTATAAGAAGAGTCTTGCTAATCTATAGTATAAGGGGAGTTATGCTAATCTATAGTATAAAGAGAGGTGAGCTAATCTATAGTATGAGGAGAGTCATGTTAATCTATAGTTTAAGGAGAGTCAAGCTAATCTATAGTATAAGGAGAATCATGGTAATCTATAGTATAAGGAGAGCTGTGCTAATACTAATCTATAGTACAAGGAGAATCATGCTAATTTGTAGTATAAGGAGCGTTGTGCTAATCCACAGTATAAGGAGAGCTGTGCTAATACTAATCTATAGTATAAAGAGAATCATGGTAATCTATAGTATAAAGGGAGTTGTGCTAATCTATAGTATAAGGAGAGTCATGCTACTCTATAGTTTAAGGGGAGTTGTACTAATCTATAGTATAAGAGAGTTGTGATAATGTATAGTACAAGGAGAAGTTTGCTAATCTATTGGGGTAACTGCATGATTTAAGACCTTTAAATTTCTTTATTAAAAATCTTGCAACCTTTGCATTTTAGCGATATGATTAGAATTGTGCATACCAAATGGGCATTTCTGTTCAAGGATGGGTCTGATAAGGGAAGCGTCAATGTTTTGTAGAGGGGCTGCACCTGGAAAGACAGTACAAATGCAACACACATCTGAGGGTACAACATGATGCTGACCATTGCGGTCCACACCTGCTCTGCTAGACTCACATCCCTAATAACTCCTGTGATAAGAAATGACACCATTACATACTTTCTGTAGATTTTTAGAGCTTTCATTCCAATGAGTTTACAGGCAAATTGGTTCAAACATTTGGGTTTCAAGCAAATGTGGATTCAGGCAAATAAACTAGAACCCCTCTTTGATATTGTCTTGAATGTTTGCAAAATAAAAGGAGAGGGCCAAGCACTCTTCCCTGCAGTACCCTGCTAGTTATAGTTTTACAGTTTTATATTCAGAAAGGGAACCAGCAACTTTTGCAACTTGGGCTCTATTAGACAGCCAGTTTGCAATCCATTGGACAATGTATAGGTTTACAATAACCTTGTCTATTTTTCAATAACACCAGCATGGGATATAGTGCCACAAGCCTTGGCCAAGTCGAGATAAGTAGTGTGTACAGAATGACCACTGTCCACAGCCTCTGTAATGCTTTCAAAGAAGCTTAATATCTTCAGGCAATGCCCTACCCAAAGCTGAAGTGGTTGAAATCTCAATGAGTTAGGTTGCCTGTGTCTGCCATGATAAATTCCATCTCTTTGCATGTGAGGCTGGTGAGCCTTGGTCTATAGAAAGGCCAACCTTGTGTTGTGGAGTCACAGAGGCTGTCTCCAGGCATCAGGAACAAACCATGTACAGAGGTGGAGGTTGAACAGTTAAGCAGGGGCTCAAATAGTACATAATAGGTACAGAAGAGAATAAAGCCTGGTATGTTGTTTGGCTTAATGGAAGTATTATTTTTACCCTTTGACATAGGTTGTAAGACTAGTTCCAAGGTTATTTCAGAGGAAACTAAATTTTCAGGGATAGTGGAGTTAATGATGTGGGTGGGGAGTAATGTTAATATCAGATCTGTCTGCTGATACATTAGCTATATTTTCTGGGTCAGAATGGGCGATGATATTATTATTTATTTTTATTGTATTTTTATTTATTTTATTTTACATTTGTTGACCGGGATAGTCCGACTGGATGCATGTCCATTTTCAGCGGAGGCCCGGGGAGAAAAGCTCCAAGGGTAAGCAGATACAGCATTACATAATACCGGCATTACATATTACAAACAGACTATTTACAGAGATTACATAAGTAAGCAAGTTAAACAAGTTCCACAGGTTGCAGTTAGTCCTGAGCACAAGTCAGGATTAAATTAAATTACACAGTAAACTGGTTAACAGATTTTTACACATTCGAGTTAGCCAGGCTTGATACATTGACATAGCCAGTTAAGTGACAAATGTTGTTTGAGTCTAGTTTTAAATTGACCTAAGGTGGAAAGTAAGGTAATATCAGCTGGAAGAGAGTTCCAGGATCTACTTACAGAGTTTGCAAAGAGAGAATCACCGGCTGTGTTATTAATTTTGCTAGTCTGAATTAGTAGTTTGTTAGAGGATCAAGCGGTCTAGGATTGTTATAGGGGGTGATAATATTTTTAAGTGCAGGAGTATTGTCCGGATTATAGAGGATTTTATAGACCATAATCAGTTGGTTATACTGGATTAGGCTAGGTAGTTCAAGCCAACCAAGCTGATTTAGATTGATGCAATGATGTGTCCTAAAAGGTAGCCCAGTGGCAAACCTGGCAATGTGGTTGTAGCAAATTGAGAGTTTGTTAAGGACAGTCTTGTTCAAATTCGAGAGTAGAGGGGATGCATACAGAAGGGTTGAAAGAAGATGAGAGCGAGCTATGGCAATTTTAGCTGGAAGGGTTAGGAAGGCTTTTATTCTGTAAAGTGACCCTAGTTTTTTATTGATGGTTTTGATAGTTTGGTTAACATGTAGGTCAAATTTGAGATTATTGTCTATGATGACACCTAATAGTTTTGTAGATGGGTCAGGTGAGATTATTGTGCCATCATTTGATTTTATGGTAAAGGTGAAAGCGGTAGACCTGCGGTAGACCTGCGTGTTGGTGAAAATAACAGCATTTTAGTTTTTTTGGGATTTAGGATCAGACGATGTTCAGAAAGCTAGTTTTCTATTGTATTAAAGGTGGTCTGGGTAGCTGACCGTAACTCTACTGGAGATGTGGCTGAGCAAATCAGAGCATATTGGATACAGCTAACTTTTTGGATGACAGTATAAAGGTCGTTAATGAAGATGGAGAACAGCAAGGGCCCTAGTATAGAGCCTTGTGGTACTCAGAGGGTGTTAGGTAGAAGGTTAGAGAGTTTGTTCTGCCAGAAGACAGCCTGCTGTTGACCATTCAGGTAGGATTGAAACCATTGGAGGGCTCCAGTATCTAGACAGAATGTTTGCAGGGTGTGGATTAAAAGTTGGTGATCAACCATATCGAATGCCTTGGAAAGATCCAAAAAGAGGGCTGAGGATATATAATTATTGTTGCGATTATGGTTTATGGTGTTAGTAAAGGCTAGGAGGGCTGAAGTAGTGCTGTGATGAGGACGGAAGCCATGCTGAGTGTCTGCCATAAGGCGATTTTGGATTAGGTGGTGCATGAGTTGTCTATGAATACATTTTTCCATAATCTTTGCAAGTGGAGAGAGTATAGCTATTGACCTATAATTGGAGAATTCAGTAGAGCTGCCTCCTTTGTGAAGTGGGATTACATAGGATATTTTCCAGATGGTGGGAATTTTATTACTATTATTGTTATTATTACTGTTATTATTGTTATTTATTATTGTTATTATTGTTGTTATTATTATTTATTATCATTATTATCAGTATTATTATTGTCATTATTATTATAATCGCCATTGTTATTATTATGTATTATTATTGTAATTATTATTATTATTATTGCTGTTATTATTATTATTATTGTCGTTATTATTATTATTGTTATTGTTGTTATTATTATTATTGTTATTATTGTTATTTATTATTGTTATTGTTATTATTATTATTTATTATTATTGTTATTATTATTATGTTATTATTATTATTATTATTATTATTATTATTATTGTTATTATTATACATTATCTTCTTTTGGCTGTTCCCATTAGGGGTTGTTATTATTATTTATTATTATTGTTATTATTATTTTTATAATCGTTGTTATTATTATTATTGTTATTATTATTGTTATTATTATTATTATTATTATTATAATCATCAATATTATTATTGTTATTATTATTGTTATCGTTATTATTGTTATTATTATTATTGTTATTATTATTGTTATTTATTATTATTTTTTATTATTATTGATATTATTATTATTGTTATTATTATAATCATCGTTATTATTATTGTTATTGTTATTGTTATTATTGTTGATATTGTTATTATTGTTATTATTGTTATTTATTATTGTTATTATTATTTATTATTATTGTTATTATTATTGTTATTATGATTACAATCATCGTTGCTATTATTATTGTTATTATTATTGTTATTATTATTATTGTTATTATTGTTATTTATTATTGTTATTATTATGTATTATTATTGTTATTATTGTTATTATTATTACTATTATTGTTATTATTATTATTATTGTTATTTATTATTGTTATTATTGTTATTATTAATATTTATTATTATTGTTATGATTATTATTATTATTATAATCGCCGTTATTATTATTATTATTATTGTTATTGTTATTATTGTTATTATTATTATTATTATTATTATTATTATTGTTATTATTATTATTGTTTTATTATTATTTTATTATTATTATTATATCTTTGGTGGTGCTGCGGTAGCGTTGTCGCGTCACAGTAAGACATTGTCCTGTTCGATTCTCAGCTAGAGCGTCTCCTGTGTGGAGACATGCGTGAATGGGCGTACCTTCGTTGAAGGTTGTGCATCAGGGCCGGCAACTCGGCACGTAAAAATCCACTGTCAATCATTAGTGGACCGGAGTTCTGCTGTGGCGACCCCAAACCAGGAAAAGCCGAAAGACACAACAACATTATTATTATTATTATTATTCTTGCTGTTGTTATTATTATTATTTATTATTATTGTTATTATTATTATTATTGTTTTATTATTATTATTTTATTATTCTTATTCTTATTATTGTTATCATCATCGTTGAGATTATTATTATTGTTATTATTATTATTATTATCATCATCATCATTATTATTAGGGATGAACTCACTACATTGTTGGACATTATTCCTTAATTTCATGACATAACTGAAGAAATATTTGTAGCTTCCTTTGAGATTTGTAGCAACCTTAAATTCATACTCTGTTTTATTTTCTAGTAGTGTTTTTAAGTTCCTTGTCACGTTTGTATTCAGTCTTGAGGCATAGAGAATACGTTTCTTACAAGTTTTCATTATTTCCTTGTTTTGTTGTGCAGTTCAGTCCCACCAGAGATGTTTATAACTGAATTTACCATTATCATTAGGACACATGGCTACTGATTGTCCTATGCAATTGTTCAGGTGCTGCTAAAAGTCAGAGGGGAATGTTGCCGCCCTCTCAACTGGATCCATTTACAGGGGATTGCTGGAAATCTTGCACACGTTTTCTACAAGGTAAGTAGGTTTGCTCCAAAGAAGTCCCTAAAGATGGCCTTGTTTAGTGGTGGGGTGGTACCACTAGGCCTAACAAGGAGGGTGACTGATTTGTGGTTAGATTTAACCCAGAATGAGGAGATGCAGGGTAGGGTGCCAGCAGGAGCTATGGTGGTAAGGACCAGATAAAGGATATTATAGCCTTTAGGGGTAGCTTTACAATTAACTCCAGTACATTAGTATTACTGAAGTCTAGAAAACACTGAACATAACTAATTTTAGAGGTGTAAGTGTCTCAGTAAATACTTGGGTAATTAGAGTCCCTTAGCAAGAAGAGTTGGATTTGTTAAAGGTGATTTGGATCTCTAAGAACTCCAAGTTAGGGTTGTGGGTAATTTGCTGTGAAGCTGTACTACTTCCAACAAATATAGATGCTTCCCCACAGTTACCCAAGGGTCTGAAGACATGATATATGTTAAACCCTGGCATAAAGAAATGCTGCCATTGCACTGAAATTGTGTCCTGGTAACTATACAGATATAAAGATATTCATTTTGCAGAAGGGCCTCACATTTTGGCATCTTTCTATTTGGACTCCTAGCATTGACTAGCACCAACTCGATTTTGTCCACATTTGGGTTTGAGTTTTTATATAGGAATATTCAGGTGGGCACGTCTGCCTAAAAAAGCCACTGTAGGGGCAGCAACAATTTTATCCAGTGTGCCGAAGCCCTGGTATGACAGGTTTAGGCCATTCCTGGCAAAAATCTTATCTGCCATATTATCCCAGGGTTTACTATAAAATCTGGAAAGTCAAAATAATTTTCAAAGTGTCAAAAATAAATGTTGAATTCAAAATTTCAAAGTGTTATAATTGTGGAATGCTTATTTTCTGACAGGTTTTAGATCTTAAATATCAGTATATTCGAATGAGTGGTTTGAAGCTCTGACATGGTCTTTGTAGTCAGCACAAATATTTACAGTTTTGCATGGGGGCAAGCCCCTCTGCACCTGACACCCCCTGAAAACCGTATATCCCAACTCTGAGATTGCACTACAGTGAAGAAAAAGGTAAATTTTCTGATTCCCACTGTAGTGCGATCCGCTATCAGAACATCAAATGCAGATTAGTGTATGTACACTACCATTCACTACTGTGCTTTTGGACATTTGCAGAATGACTTTATGGAAACTTGGGAAGACACATTCATCCATTCCAGTTTTGTATAAGTGTTGTTCCACATTTTAATTATAAACTTATCACAAGTTGTCCTGGGTCCCCTTTGACTGGTCGAAACTACTTAGCCGGTTGTTAAAGCCAATTAACTTGTCTTTGTATGCAGGCATCATTCTTGGTGAAGGTAAGATACTACTCAACACCAGGGTCTTACCTTCCTGTAACACATGCATAGTGAGTTCCATCATGCCTCTCTGTATGTCCCTCTAGGTTGAGCACATCAAGTCATTCACTCCCAAATAGGCTACCACTAAATTGTAGTCATATATGTTTGATTTAAGGGGCCTTAGGGCCCTTGTAAAATCACAGCTCCTAGCATGGTTTAAGGGGCCTCAGGGCCCTTGTAAAATCACAGCTCCTAACACCTGGGAGCAGCTTACAGTCACCCTGTTCTTGTTCATTCTGGGGAGTGTGGAGTCTGCATTCCTAAGTAAAGAGACACCTATGACTAAAACATTTCTCTGGGTGAAGACAGACTTAGTGGGCCTTATGGGCTCAGGCCTACTTTCCTGATGACTCATTGGTAATATGTGTGGAGTTGCAATATATGTGAAGGAGAAGGACAAGGCTTTGCCTTACGTGTGCTAAAGGTTGGGATATAACACACCAAACAATCAGAGACAGTCAGGAATCAATGGCCGTCAGCTTCTTCTCTCAACAGGACAAGGCTTTGCCTTACGTGTGCTAAAGGTTGGGATATAACACACCAAACAATCAGAGACAGTCAGGAATCAATGGCCGTCAGCTTCTTCTCTCAACAGGACAAGGCTTTGCCTTACGTGTGCTAAAGGTTGGGATATAACACAGCAAACAATCAGAGACAGTCAGGAATCAATGGTCAGCTTCTTCTCTCAACAGGACAAGGCTTTGCCTTACGTGTGCTAAAGGTTGGGATATAACACAGCAAACAATCAGAGACAGTCAGGAATCAATGGTCAGCTTCTTCTCTCAACAGGACAAGGCTTTGCCTTACGTGTGCTAAAGGTTGGGATATAACACACCAAACAATCAGAGACAGTCAGGAATCAATGGCCAGCTTCTTCTCTCAACAGGACAAGGCTTTGCCTTACGTGTGCTAAAGGTTGGGATATAACACACCAAACAATCAGAGACAGTCAGGAATCAATGGCGTCAGCTTCTTCTCTCAACAGGACAAGGCTTTGCCTTACGTGTGCTAAAGGTTGGGATATAACACACCAAACAATCAGAGACAGTCAGGAATCAATGGCCGTCAGCTTCTTCTCTCAACAGGACAAGGCTTTGCCTTACGTGTGCTAAAGGTTGGGATATAACACAGCAAACAATCAGAGACAGTCAGGAATCAATGGCCGTCAGCTTCTTCTCTCAACAGGACAAGGCTTTGCCTTACGTGTGCTAAAGGTTGGGATATAACACAGCAAACAATCAGAGACAGTCAGGAATCAATGGCCATCAGCTTCTTCTCTCAACAGGACAAGGCTTTGCCTTACGTGTGCTAAAGGTTGGGATATAACACACCAAACAATCAGAGACAGTCAGGAATCAATGGCCGTCAGCTTCTTCTCTCAACAGGACAAGGCTTTGCCTTACGTGTGCTAAAGGTTGGGATATAACACAGCAAACAATCAGAGACAGTCAGGAATCAATGGCGTCAGCTTCTTCTCTCAACAGGACAAGGCTTTGCCTTACGTGTGCTAAAGGTTGGGATATAACACAGCAAACAATCAGAGACAGTCAGGAATCAATGGCGTCAGCTTCTTCTCTCAACAGGACAAGGCTTTGCCTTACGTGTGCTAAAGGTTGGGATATAACACAGCAAACAATCAGAGACAGTCAGGAATCAATGGCGTCAGCTTCTTCTCTCAACAGGACAAGGCTTTGCCTTACGTGTGCTAAAGGTTGGGATATAACACAGCAAACAATCAGAGACAGTCAGGAATCAATGGCCGTCAGCTTCTTCTCTCAACAGGACAAGGCTTTGCCTTACGTGTGCTAAAGGTTGGGATATAACACACCAAACAATCAGAGACAGTCAGGAATCAATGGCGTCAGCTTCTTCTCTCAACAGGACAAGGCTTTTGCCTTACGTGTGCTAAAGGTTGGGATATAACACACCAAACAATCAGAGACAGTCAGGAATCAATGGCCGTCAGCTTCTTCTCTCAACAGGACAAGGCTTTGCCTTACGTGTGCTAAAGGTTGGGATATAACACACCAAACAATCAGAGACAGTCAGGAATCAATGGCCGTCAGCTTCTTCTCTCAACAGGACAAGGCTTTGCCTTACGTGTGCTAAAGGTTGGGATATAACACAGCAAACAATCAGAGACAGTCAGGAATCAATGGCCGTCAGCTTCTTCTCTCAACAGGACAAGGCTTTGCCTTACGTGTGCTAAAGGTTGGGATATAACACACCAAACAATCAGAGACAGTCAGGAATCAATGGCGTCAGCTTCTTCTCTCAACAGGACAAGGCTTTGCCTTACGTGTGCTAAAGGTTGGGATATAACACACCAAACAATCAGAGACAGTCAGGAATCAATGGCGTCAGCTTCTTCTCTCAACAGGACAAGGCTTTGCCTTACGTGTGCTAAAGGTTGGGATATAACACACCAAACAATCAGAGACAGTCAGGAATCAATGGCGTCAGCTTCTTCTCTCAACAGGACAAGGCTTTGCCTTACGTGTGCTAAAGGTTGGGATATAACACAGCAAACAATCAGAGACAGTCAGGAATCAATGGCCGTCAGCTTCTTCTCTCAACAGGACAAGGCTTTGCCTTACGTGTGCTAAAGGTTGGGATATAACACACCAAACAATCAGAGACAGTCAGGAATCAATGGCCGTCAGCTTCTTCTCTCAACAGGACAAGGCTTTGCCTTACGTGTGCTAAAGGTTGGGATATAACACACCAAACAATCAGAGACAGTCAGGAATCAATGGCCGTCAGCTTCTTCTCTCAACAGGACAAGGCTTTGCCTTACGTGTGCTAAAGGTTGGGATATAACACACCAAACAATCAGAGACAGTCAGGAATCAATGGCCGTCAGCTTCTTCTCTCAACAGGACAAGGCTTTGCCTTACGTGTGCTAAAGGTTGGGATATAACACACCAAACAATCAGAGACAGTCAGGAATCAATGGCCGTCAGCTTCTTCTCTCAACAGGACAAGGCTTTGCCTTACGTGTGCTAAAGGTTGGGATATAACACACCAAACAATCAGAGACAGTCAGGAATCAATGGCCGTCAGCTTCTTCTCTCAACAGGACAAGGCTTTGCCTTACGTGTGCTAAAGGTTGGATATAACACAGCAAACAATCAGAGACAGTCAGGAATCAATGGCGTCAGCTTCTTCTCTCAACAGGACAAGGCTTTGCCTACGTGGTGCTAAAGGTTGGGATATAACACACCAAACAATCAGAGACAGTCAGGAATCAATGGCCGTCAGCTTCTTCTCTCAACAGGACAAGGCTTTGCCTTACGGTGCTAAAGGTTGGGATATAACACACCAAACAATCAGAGACAGTCAGGAATCAATGGCCGTCAGCTTCTTCTCTCAACAGGACAAGGCTTTGCCTTACGTGTGCTAAAGGTTGGGATATAACACACCAAACAATCAGAGACAGTCAGGAATCAATGGCCGTCAGCTTCTTCTCTCAACAGGACAAGGCTTTGCTTTTACGTGTGCTAAAGGTTGGGATATAACACACCAAACAATCAGAGACAGTCAGGAATCAATGGCCGTCAGCTTCTTCTCTCAACAGGAGAAAAACAGTAGCACTAATCCCTCTGACCCCTCCGATAGGGATGGTGATGGCAAAGGTGGCCCATTTAATGGGTGCTGATCATGAGGTCAAAGGGGTTTGCAAATCCAGGGGTACAGACAACCCACCTCTGGGAAGCCAAATCAGCTGTCCTGAAGGATTGTCTTACTATCCTTCTCTGGAGGCAGTTGGTGCAATTATCTCTACACTTAGCTGCATAGAGGGCCATCACACAGGAAAACTGGCTGCAAGAAATTATACCCAGAGGCTATATAACACAATTTTTCTATAGGTCACCAAAGAAGAAGTCACCATTATCAAATGTTCCAGTCTAACAAATGTATGTGACTCTTGAGGATGTCTCTATCCTCCTTCAAGAAATGAAATCCAGGAAGTTCCACTAGACCAAAGAAGGTCAGGAATTTATTTAAAATTATTTTGGTTGTTAAAAAGATCAAGGTACTCAGGCCCTTTCTGGTTCTCAGTGGCATAAATCTGTTCCTATGAAAGACTCCATTCAGAATGGTCACGAGGTCAGCAATTTTGCCTTACCTAAAGGCAAACAGCTGGATGTGTTCTATAAACCTGCACGACACCTACCTGCACATAAAGATCACAAAACAGTTCAGGAGGTTTCTGCACTTTTGTATAGGAGCTGATCATTGCCAGTTCAAAGCTTTGACCATAGGTTTCACAACAGCCCTCTCAGTGTGTTCAACAAGTCAGTGGTCACAGCCCATCTGAGTGTTCCTATACTCCGACAATTGGCTCTTCACTGCAAAAAATGAAAGAGTCATTACTAATAGTGAAAGACTAATTCTTACAACTTCGCCTATCTTTATGCATCTCCATAAACTATCAAAAGCCACTGCTTCAGACTTCACAATAAATTACTTTTATCAACGGCCATCCAATGGAATTTCATGTGAAGCCTTTCTCTCCTGAGAAAGATGGTCCTTCCTTCCACAATCAATTTGAATCCTTTGTCAACATCAGAACCCTCCTGGGCTTCATGACAGCCTCTATCACCATGTTCCACTATACCAGATTTCACATGAGGATTCTCCATTGGATGTTATCCACACAATTGTCACAACTAACAGACTCCATCAGCCATCATTCAGTTGATTCAGTCATGCGGGAACCATATAAACTGGTGGCTGGTACCCCCATCCTTTCAGACAGGAAGAACATTTGTTCTGTCTTTTCTGACAGCAATAGTAACAACCGATACCTCTTCTCTGGGCTGGACTGGGGTCATTATGATGGGCAGATGATCCAAGGAGTTTGGAAACAGTTGCCAGCCTTCACACTAACATTCTGGATATGAGGGTGCTTCTTGTAGCTATGTAGGAATTTTAGGACATATTGACTTTGAGAGTGGTATCTATAGACCTGTACTATATGTCAGTAATATGGCACATTCTGCTACTTCAACAAGCAGAGAGCAACCAACACCTACTCCCTCTGCAGAGAGGCTATAAGAGTATGGCAATGGGCTTTGACTCAGATCATCTTCTAGCAGTGACACAGATTCCAGGGAGGTGCAGCTGGCTAGCAGACAGGCACAGAAGGTCTGCCCTATTGCCTCACAAGTGGTCTCTCAACTTGTAAGAGGCTCAAGAAATTTTCAGTCACCAGGACCAGCCTTGCTGTGGCTCTTTTTCCTCCTCTTCCAACATCAAGTGCAGACGCTACCTTGCCCTAATTCCCCCAGATGGTCAGTCATCACATTAGCTCTAGTCAGCTAGTGGCCCCCCATCCTCTTATACCTTTCCCTCTATTCCCCTAAAATTCAACTTTCTGCAGCATCAACCTGCAAATCATGATTACTTGTCATTGCTCCATCCAGATAGATTTGGTTTCCTCTGCTCAGGCCTTATTCCAAAAAGCCCCCTTGACTTCTGGATCCACAGCTGGATCTGCTTTCACACCCCTCCAGTCAGCTTCACTTGGACCTTCTCAACTTTAAGCTAACCGGATGTTTTTTTCCAGATCCTTCCCTTCTCAGAAAAAAACTCTACTCAGAAGAGTAAATGAAGATTCTTCTCTATCTGGAGAAGCAGCCAAGGATTTGATCCATGTTCCATTTCTATTGCTGATGTTTTACAGCTTGTGTCTTCATTGTTTAAAACAGGTTCCATGTACTCTATCATCAAAGTATAATCAGCTGCCATCTCCTGTTATTGTCCTGGATACCAAAACAATGGCTTAGCCTCTCATAAAATGTGTAAGATCTTCCTCAAAGGACTATTCACTAAGGGTCTTACTCCTCCCTGGGATTTAAAGTTCATCTTCAAAGTACCAGCAAAGCTTCTATTTGATCCAGCTTCTTTTTTTTACAGACCAGAAATATTTATCATGGAAACAATATTTTTTCTAGTAGCTTTTATATCAGCTAGTCAAATTTCAGAGCTATATGCCTTGTCTATTACTACACCGTATTTCTTCTTTCACAAGGATAGAGTCACTTTAATAACTAACCCATCTTTCTTTTCTAAAGTGGCTTCCAAAATAATATGAATGAGCCTATTAACCTGCTAGGGTTGTTTCCAAATTATTCCAATAAAGGGGAGTCCCAACTACACACATTAGATATCCAGAGACAACTCAGATTGTACCATCACCGAAACAAAGCCTTCAGAAATGACAGTAGATTATATAT
The DNA here is from genome assembly GCF_019279795.1 of Protopterus annectens. Lineage (NCBI taxonomy): Eukaryota > Metazoa > Chordata > Ceratodontiformes > Protopteridae > Protopterus > Protopterus annectens. The sequence continues at coordinate 1,474,313,213 of NC_056745.1, read as the reverse complement.
CTCATTTAGCCCTAATAGATTGGGCTCCAAAGTTTCTAAACAGACAATTTCCAGAAAGCTATTAAATTGTATCTCCTTTGTTTTGTCAAACAATAAGAAGTTTTTTTTTAAATAAGAAACATTTTTATTAAATTATCACTTATGACGCAGGGAATCATACATTTATATACATGAAAACAAACCATACTGACACAGTCTGAGCTGCAAGTATTTCACATCACAGACCATATTGACACAATTTTAGTTGCAAACATTATACATCACTTATAATCTACCCAATAATTTTCATTCAAACACAAATAGCTCGTTTAAGTCCTGCTTTCTATTAAACCTCATTCTTCCCCTGTGCGTATTGTTTCCACAATTCCCATTTATTCCTATGTAATTTGCTCCCACCCTTTTCTAAAGATCCCATTTCAAGGTGTTTTATCTCTGTTACTATATTCACTACTTCTAGCCCAGTTGGTTTAGACTTTGATTTCCATTTTCTAGTAATTGCTTTTTTGCGGACACCATAATTAGATTCAGCAAGGCCTTACTATGTCTAGGCAATTCCGATTATGTATCATAGCTGAGAAAAATCATTTCCTTAGTTACAAATTTGCTCATCCAGAATCTCTGATACAGTAGTCTGCAAGTAATATTTAAAGTCTACCAACTCATTACACTGTCAGAGAATATGCTCTCAATTACCTCTTTCTTCTCCATCACACCTCCAACATTTGCTGTCTACCTGAGGAAAAATTCTCTGGAGTCAACTTGGGGTAAAAAAAATATCTATGTAAACATTTCCAAGCAAATATCCTAAATCTTCCAGATTTTGTTGCATATTTGAGAGACATACATATATCCTCTCATTGTTTCTTTGTGAATTTTTATCCAGTCTCTTTTCTCAATTCTTTATAGTCTCCTCGGATTGATTCTTATAGTTATCATGCAACATTTTGTATGGTCTACAAAGTATTCCTTTTTAACAGCAACTTCTGTTCTAGAATCTACTAAAAACTCTACCAGCTCTATCAGTGCTGGTCTTCCATTTAGGACCCGCTATTTCTTTCTCTTTGCCTGTACTCTGATATCAGTCCTAAGGCAATCTCTAACCTGCAGTCCAAATAAATTCTTGGTCTCTTCCCATTCTATTACATTTCCCTCTCTAGTTATTTGCTCCCAGTACGTTGATTTTTTTTGACAGTTTTCTCCAATAAATTTCAGCCTTTTCTTGGTATTGTCTGTATCCCTATTGGCAGATTCTGCTTTCTCCATTCTCGTATTGTCTTAGTTCTAAGAATAATTTCTACTGCTTTATGAACATAATATTCTCTACGGTTGTTGTTATTCTCCTTACATGTCTGTTCTGCATCCAAATTCCTAGCCTCTCCTTGATCTTGAACTTCCCCCCTGTTTCATCATCATCCCTTTACACTTTGAATTATAGGTTACTGCTTGGGCTATGTAGAGGAGCCTTAGCTGTGTAGCTCTGAAATACCCCTTCAAATGGAGCAGTCCCAATCTGACTTGTATTGGACGAATCAACTTATCCCACTTGACTCTTGCCATCTTCCCCTCCCAGATAAAATCCTTCAGCTCTTTATTAATTTTATCTACAACTTCTCCTCCAGTTGATAACAGTATGCCTGACCTGTGTATAAGACTAAAGGGACTGAAACATTTTAACTGCTTGTATCTTACGATCCATAGCCATATAACAAAGTTTCTAATTTCTCAGTTTTTGTATTATCTTTTGTTTGGTCTCTTCCCACATATCCTTAGCTGCCACACTGGGATCATTTTTAATCCATAATCCTAAATTCTTCATTTTATCATGACCTCATAAATATGGGTATGGCTGAACCAATTTGTGTGTAGGCACATAATTTACCACTATTGCCTTTGTTTTAGCTTCATTAATTTTGTATCCTGAAATGATTTGAAACTGTCTCAAAATGTTCCACAACACTGTAATGTCCTTTTTTGATTTTATCAGGTGTAAATAATATAATCTGCAAACAGAGCAGCTATTCTTGGCTCCCATACCAGTTATATCCTTGAATTTCTGCCTCCCTTACTCGCTTTGCCAGGGGTTCTAAATATAATGCAAAAAACAAAGGGAAAAGAGAACACCCCTGCCTGCTCCCTCTGCTCAAACAAACATTATCAGAGATGAATGCACCCACTTTAATTTTCGATTCTGTTCCCTCATATATCCTCCTAATCAACCTTATAATTTTATCAGGGAATGCAAATGCTTCCATTGCCCTGCTCATAAAGTCCCAGCTTACTCTGTGAAATGCTTTCTCTGCATCAAGACCCACCAACAACAGGGGTATTTTCTTACATTCTGCTCCCCTCTGGATCATCAGTGTTCTGTTAATGTTGTCAAATGTTTGCCTCCCCTCCACAAAACCACATTGATCCATATCTATCAATGTTGCCATCAGTTTTTCCATTCTTTTATCCATTATAGGTATAAACACTTTATAATCATGGTTCAGTATGAAGCTGAATCTGATGGATCTTTACTTTCTTTAGGTATTACAGTTGCCAAAACTTTCTTTCAGGATATCAATACCTTCCCTCCTCTTAAAATACTGTCAAACAAATGCTTCCATATCTTTATAATTTTTTTTCCTCCTAGCTTCCACTGGAATACCATCTTTTCCTGGGGACTCAACTGTAGATTGGTTATACATCACAATTTTTTTTATTTTTATTTATTTAACATTTTTTTAACCGGGAAACTTCGACTTGGAAGAAGCTAATTTTCAAAGGAGGCCCAGGAAGAAATGCTCCAGATGGATGTCTTTGTAATGTGGGAGGAAACTGGAGTATCCAGAGGAAACCAGCATGAACGCATGGAGGGCATACAGACTCCGCACAGAAGGTGCCCAGCCGAGAATCGAACGGGAGAGCCTCTTGCTGTGAGGCGACAATGCTAACCACTGCACCCCTGTGCCATCTCATTTCCTCCTATACTAACCATTAGTAATTGAGCTTTATCTACCTCTAACCTTGGCATGTTTAATTTCGACAAAAACATTTCCATTTGTACCTTTTTCTTGGTTTCAATACATTTCTGTGCTTTATACAGACTTTCATAGAATTTCCAAAATATTTCTAATACCTCTACAGGATCTCTTATTATCTTCATTGTTATAGGCTCCCTAAGCTTGGTAACAGCCCTTTCTATTTTCTGTTGTCTGAGTTCTTCTGCTAAAAGTTTTTGTGCTCTTGTATTATTATTGAAACCATTTGCTTAACAGCAATCTTTCTAAGCTCGTGCATGTTAACGAGGTGATCCCTTATTTTCTGCTTAGCATTCTGGGGTTGATCCTCTTCTTGTTCTGTGAGATTCCCTCTAGTCTGCAGTACTTTAGCATTTGTCAGTCCATCTAAGTGATTCTTGTTAATTTTTAACCAGAGCTCCCTTTCTTTCATTTCCACCCTATTTTTAAACTTCACTTTAATTTTATCACACTCCCTAGCTATATTTTCAATATACATTTCTATCTTCTCTAATAGCGCATGAACTATTACAAATTCCCCTCTTTTCAACAGATAGGTGGGACAGCACCAGCGTCTCATTTTTATTTCATTACGCTGTGATTTTATTTTAGTTATTAAAAGCAATAACATGGTCTTAAGTTCAAAACCTAAGGCCTATTCCGCAAGATCTATGGCAACTTCTACTGCTTTTTTGTTTGTTTGTGAATTCCTGTACTAATTTTATTTGTACATGAGCAACATGGTGTATGCTGCATGCATTTTTCAAATGTACAAACTGGAAAACATTTCTAGAACCAGAGCAGCATTTAGACCTTCATTTCTGAAAGGTATCCTGTCCTGTAGCTTGGGATTCTGTCCCAAGTGTTAGATCAAATGGACGAATGAAATAGGATACAGAAGTTATGTACTTACCATATGCTGCATTCTTTTCATTCAAGTGTGTTCAATAAGACGTCTCTCCCTTCATCTCCCATTCAAATATTCATTTTCTGTTGTTAGAATATTATTGCTATTTTCCTGGTAAATGTGGTCACTAGGTAGCAAACTCAGTTGGAAGGGGAGGCTCACAAGGGCTTATGGGAATGTTTGAAGGAGCTTGAGGCACAGGATCACTAGCTAATGGCCAGACTGGATCTGAGGAGTGACGGGGTGCCCTATTGTGGTATCAGATGGACTTGGATGAAAAGGATCCAGCATTATGGTAAGTATATAACTTCCATGTATCTGTCATTTGCAATGCATTTCTTTGCATTTAGCCATTGTTCTGTTGCTTTGTGTTTTGGGAGTATGTGTCTGTTCAGTGAGGAATAACTAATTTAAAAGTATTTTCTTTTGAAACTTCAACTCAGTAAGCATTGCATGTATCAGTCAGTATTGGGTTTGGCTTTATTGGCCTGAATGTACCTGTAAAGATAAAAAATCATGAGCATTCTGAAGCCACATAGCTGAAACACCTGTATGTCCTTAAGGGATCATTTGCATGTTTATCCCATGGGTCTTCACTACAGGAAGTTTAAGGTATCACACAGTGAAGACCCTAGCTTGGCTAGGTCTATCTTGCAGTCGTGCACTATAAGTAACGGTTATATACTATAAGTAAGTGTTGTGCACTATAAGTAACTGTTATATACTATAAGTAAGTGTTGTGCACTATAAGTAACTGTTATATACTATAAGTAAGTGTTGTGCACTATAAGTAACGGTTATATACTATAAGTAAGTGTTGTGCACTATAAGTAACGGTTATATACTATAAGTAAGTGTTGTGCACTATAAGTAACGGTTATATACTATAAGTAAGTGTTGTGCACTATAAGTAACGGTTATATACTATAAGTAAGTGTTGTGCACTATAAGTAATGGTTATATACTATAAGTAAGTGTTGTGCACTATAAGTAACGGTTATATACTATAAGTAAGTGTTGTGCACTATAAGTAACTGTTATATACTATAAGTAAGTGTTGTGCACTATAAGTAACGGTTATATACTATAAGTAAGTGTTGTGCACTATAAGTAAAGGTTATATACTATAAGTAAGTGTTGTGCACTATAAGTAACTGTTATATACTATAAGTAAGTGTTGTGCACTATAAGTAACTGTTATATACTATAAGTAAGTGTTGTGCACTATAAGTAACGGTTATATACTATAAGTAAGTGTTGTGCACTATAAGTAACGGTTATATACTATAAGTAAGTGTTGTGCACTATAAGTAACGGTTATATACTATAAGTAAGTGTTGTGCACTATAAGTAACGGTTATATACTATAAGTAAGTGTTGTGCACTATAAGTAACGGTTATATACTATAAGTAAGTGTTGTGCACTATAAGTAACGGTTATATACTATAAGTAAGTGTTGTGCACTATAAGTAACGGTTATATACTATAAGTAAGTGTTGTGCACTATAAGTAACGGTTATATACTATAAGTAAGTGTTGTGCACTATAAGTAACGGTAATATACTATAAGTAAGTGTTGTGCACTATAAGTAACGGTTATATACTATAAGTAAGTGTTGTGCACTATAAGTAACGGTTATATACTATAAGTAAGTGTTGTGCACTATAAGTAACGGTTATATACTATAAGTAAGTGTTGTGCACTATAAGTAACTGTTATATACTATAAGTAAGTGTTGTGCACTATAAGTAACGGTTATATACTATAAGTAAGTGTTGTGCACTATAAGTAACGGTTATATACTATAAGTAAGTGTTGTGCACTATAAGTAACGGTTATATACTATAAGTAAGTGTTGTGCACTATAAGTAACGGTTATATACTATAAGTAAGTGTTGTGCACTATAAGTAACGGTTATATACTATAAGTAAGTGTTGTGCACTATAAGTAACGGTTATATACTATAAGTAAGTGTTGTGCACTATAAGTAACGGTTATATACTATAAGTAAGTGTTGTGCACTATAAGTAACGTTATATACTATAAGTAAGTGTTGTGCACTATAAGTAACGGTTATATACTATAAGTAAGTGTTGTGCACTATAAGTAACGGTTATATACTATAAGTAAGTGTTGTGCACTATAAGTAAGAATATTGAATAGGTGTTATTGTTTATATTGTGCACATTTCTTAACTATGTTTGCATGCAGACTGAATAAAAAAGGGCTAACACACTCACTATATGTAATTTCAGTTTTTGCTGCGGACATCTCTTGAAATTGGTGGCTATATATTGTTCTCTTTCACTTGCTAGTCTGGGTGCCCCCTGAGGTGTCAGTGAGATCTTCTGTTTTAGGAGGTTGATATAACTCTTTATCTCACCGAGGTTTCAGCCAGCCACCTTCTCACATCAAGGGCTTGATAGGATGCTTCCTCTGAAATAGCTAGTAGAATACCATTTCTGCAAAAGCAGATCCAATGAAAAACATCTCACATGAAATGCCAGGAAGTGATAAAAGCGAACTATAGAAGTGACTGCAATACAGAAAAAAGGGGCTGTAATCAATATTTCATTATAAACTTTAAAATGTATTATTCATGACAAAATCATGCAAGTATTTTCTTTCTTGAATGCTAATATTAAAAAAAATATTTGTTTCATTTGTTGAAAATTCAGATATTAATTTAAATTGGGAGGACAAACGAACAAGCATTATAGTAATAAACAGAATGAAGAAGAATCACCTAATCAGCAAACATCTTATAATAGCTGGCTCTAAGAAAGCAGATTATGGAAGCATTACCGGTTGGTATTTCTTTTATAAATGGTCACTAAAATATAAGAAATGTCTGTTTTTTTTTAGTTTTCAGTTATTTATACATAAACAGTCTGCATGTCTTTACTGGGTTTTTTAATGGCAAAGTAAACATTATTTACATGCAACCACATATAAAGCACAAACATAGCACATACATGTTAACATTAATACAAAACTGAGCCCTCTCACCTATCACGCCAGTCACTATATCACCCGTGGCCAATGCCGTGCCCATAGTTCCATGTGTCCACTTGGTACATTTCCACCCTGTCTCTGTCCTTTCTATATGCTGTAGAGCCTCCTCCTTTGCATTTACCTACAATAATTTGTTCCAGACCTTTCTGTTCCAATGTTACTACTAACACCTTTAAAAACAATATGATTGTTTTAAAAACTGAGTGCTAATGTAGTGCATTAGATGTCCATGGTATGTGACTATATATCACAGAATTGTGAAGGTATTAACAGCCTGTCTAGTTACTCCACAGTAGAGGCTTACATGTTCTCTGTACCACCCATAAAAACGTCTGTCTGAATTTAGTGACTTTGAAGCATATTATTTAATACACACGAGTGCTGCATATTGGCCATTAAAGTTACTCCACAGTAGAGGCTTAACGTTCTCTGTACTACCCATGAAAACATCTGTCTGAATTTAGTGACTCTGAAGCGTAGTATTTAATACACATGAATGATGCATATTGGCCGTTAATACTTAGGCTTTCAAAGATGAATGTTCTAGATGTCACACGGGTGTATGTAGTGCTTTATATATACAAAGAACTATGCCAGAATTCTCTACAGTTTGCAGTTATTTATTTTAGTGATTTTTATTTCATTTATTTGTTGAGGCAGGTTTCACTTTTCAGCTACAGCCTTGCCACAAGCAATCAACATTCATTTAGAGATAAGTTGACAGCCAATTTCACATAAATAAATTTGTAGGCAGATAAAGCTATAGAAATAAAGGTACGCACAAGTTAATCAAATCTAGTGATTAATACAAAGGTTTTAGAATTAGACTGTACAGAATCAGTTAGTGTTGTGTCCATAAAATTAGGTAAAAGAAGGAGAAATAATAGTTAGGTAGGGGAAAAGGCTCTGAGGCCAGGTGATTGGGAGATAACAGCGGTTGGGCAGATTAGGAAATAATTTTGAATGTGTGATGTGAAATGTGGCAGGTGTATGATGTCTGAGTAAAGGTATAGCTCTCTAAGGCCTTTCTGAAGTATGAAGCAAGGAGAAGATGAGAGGTATGAGATGACAAAACTCCAGAAAACTGGGCCTGCTAAAAGGAATAATTGTTTTTTAACAGACAGAAGATTATATGGACGGAGTTAAAATGATCTGGCAATAGATGAGGTCCAGAGTGGTCTTGTATATGCCTTGGGAGTGAGCTTCTCTGCTAGAGGTGGACAGTAACTACAGTGGATTACTTTATAAATTATGGAAGCTAGTATGAATTTTGGATTGAGATGGAGAGTTGAGATGTTGATTTTGGATGAGGTGACACAGTGTTGATTCTGGGTTGAATATATGCATCAATAAATCTTGCTAAGGCATATTCAATGATTGTTTATGCTATTAGGGAAGTGCGCTATAACTATTACTATGTATTATAAGACTAGGTTAATGATAAACAGGACTAGGTTAATGATAAATGGGATGAGGAGGCCTTTGGATTCTTTAAGCATTTCGTGTTGGAGAACATGGAGTATTTTCATTTTAAACTGAAATTAAAAAGCATTCTGATTATGTGATGCATACAAGTGACGGAGGAGTGAATACTAATCATCATCTTCTTTCGGCTGTTCCCATTAGGGGTCGCCACAGCAGATCACCTGTTTCCATTTCTTCCTGTCCTCTGCATCTTGCTCTGTCACACCAGCCACCTGCATGTCCTCTCTCACCACATCCATAAACCTTATCTTAGGCCTTCCTCTTTTCCTGTTACCTGGTAGCTTCATCCTTAGCATCTTTTTCCCAATATACTCAGCATCCCTCCTCAGCACATGTCCAAATCAATGTAATCTTGCCTCTCTGGCATTGTCTCCAAACCTTCCAACCTGGGCTGACCCTCTAATATACTTATTCATAATCTTGTCCACCCTCGTCACACCCAGTGCAAATCTTAACATCTTTAACTCTGTCACATCCAGCTCAAACTCCTGCCTTTTTGTCAATGCCACTGACTCTAACCCATATAACATAGCTGATCTCACTACCCTCTTGTAGACCTTCCCTTTCACTCTTACAGGTACTCATCTGTCACAAACCACTCCTGACACTCTTCTCCACCCACTCCATCCTGCCTGTACTCTCTTCTTCACCTCTCTTCGACACTCACCGTTACTTTGAACTACTGACCCCAAGTACTTAAACTCATCCAACTTCACCACTTCTACTCCTTGCATCCTCACCATTCCTCTATCCTCCCTCTCATTCACACACATATATTCTGTCTTAGTCCTGCTGACCTTCATTCCTCTTCTCTCTAGAGCATATCTCCATCTCTCCAGGGTCTCCTCCACCTGTTCCCTACTCTCACTACAGATCACAATGTCATCTGCAAATATCATAGTCCACGGGGACTCCTGTCTGATCTCATCTGTCAACCTGTCCATCACCATTGCAAATAAGAAAGGGCTCAGAGCTGATCCTTGATGTAACCCCACCTCCACCTTAAATGCATCTGTCACTCCCACAGCAGACCTCACCGCTGTCACACTACCTTCGTACATATCCTGTACCACTCTTACATACTTCTCTGACACTCCTGACTTCCTCATACAATACCACAACTCCTCTCTAGGCACCCTGTCATATGATTTCTCTAAGTCTACAAAAACACAATGCAACTCCTTCTGACATTCTCTGTACTTCTCCATCAACACTCTCAGAACAAACATCGCATCTGTAGTGCTCTTTCCAGGCGTGAAACCATAATGCTGATCACTAATCATCACGTCCCTTCTTAACCTAGCTTCCACTACTCTTTCCCATAACTTGAATGCTGTGACTGATCAATTTAATCCCTCTGTAGTTACTACAGCTCTGCACAACACCCTTATTCTTAAAAATCGGTACTAAAACACTTTTTCTCCATTCCTCAGGCATTCTCTCACTTTCCAAGATTTTATTAAATAATCTGGTTAAAAACACTGCCATTTCACCTAAACACCTCCATGCTTCCAGAGGTATGTCATCTGGGCCAACAGCCTTTCCATTCTTCATCCTCTTCATAGCTATCCTTACTTCCTCCTTGATAATCCATTGTACTTCATGATTCACTATCCCTACATCATCCAAACTTCTCTCCCTCTCATTCTCTTTATTCATCAACTCCTCAAAGTACTCTTTCCATCTCCTCAACACACTCTCCTCGCTTGTGAGTATGTTTCCCTCATTATCCTTTATCACCTTTACCTGCTGCACATCTTTCCTAGCTCAGTCCCTCTGTCTAGCCAATCGGTACAGGTTCTTTTCTCCCTCCTTAGTGTCCAACCTTTCATACAATTCTTCATATGCCTTATCCTTAGCCTTCGCCACCTCTCTCTTTGCCATGCACCTCATCTCCTTATACTCCTGTCTACTTTCTTCATCTCTCTGACAATCCCACTTCTTCTTTGCCAACCTCTTTCTCTGTATACTCTCCTGTACTTCCTCATTCCTCCACCATGTCTCCTTGTCGTCCTTCCTCTGTCCAGATGTCATACCAAGCACCTTTCTAGCCATCTCCCTTACTAGCTCTGCTGTAGTTACCCAGATATTTGGTAACTCTTCACTGCCACCCAGTGCCTGTCTTAACTCATCCCTGAACTCCACCTCACAATTACCCTTTTTCAATTTCCACCATTTGATCCTTGGTGCTGCCCTCACACTCCTCCTCCTCTTCTTGATCACCAACGTCATCCTACAAACCACCATCCTATGCTGCTTAACTACACTTTCCCCAGTCACCACTTTACAGTCTCCAATCTCCTTCAAACTGGCCCTCCTACATAAGATATAATCCACCTGTATGCATCTTCCTCCACTCTTGTATGTCACCCTATGCTCCTCCCTCTTGTTAAAATACGTATTCACCACAGCCATGTCCATCCTTTTCACAAAATCCACTACCATCTGACCTTCTGCATTCCTTTGTTTAACACCATACCTACCCATCACTTCTTAATCCCCTCTGTTCCCTTCACCAACATGTCCATTGAAATCTACTCAACTCACCACTCTCTCACCCTTGGGTACAGTCATCACCACTTCATCCAATTCACGCCAACATTTTTCTTTCTCATCCATTGCGCACTCAACTTGTGGAGCATATGCACTAACAACATTCATCATTACACCATCAATTTCCAGCTTCATAAACATCACTCTATCCGACACTCTTTTCACATCCAAAACACTCTTAGAATACTGTTCCTTCAGAATAACTCCTATGCCATTTCCCCTGCCATCCACACCATGATAAAACAATTTGAACCCACCTCCGATACACCTAGCCTTACTTCCGTTCCATCTGGTCTCTTGCACACACAATATACCAACCTTCCTTTTGTCCATCATATCAGCTAGCTCTCTCCCTATATCAGTCATACTGCCAACATTCAAAGTTCCGAACCTCACTACCACAGTCCTAGCCTTTCTCCTCTCTTCCTGCCTTTGGCCATGCCTTCTGCCTCTTCTCCTCCTTCGGCCAACAGTGGCCCAATTTCTGCCAGCACCCTGTTGGCTAACAGTACTGGTAGCGGTCATTGTTAACCCGGGCCCCGACCAATCCGGTATGGAAATATTTACTGGTGTCCACATGAAATTGAGGAGTGAATACTAATACTGAGGTATTTATAGAGTGACATATTTTTTTGGGTTCTCTGTAGGGGGATTATCATGGGACAGAGAGTGACATATTCTTTGGGTTTTCTGTAGGGGGATTATCATGACACAGAGAGTGACATATTCTTTGGGTTTTCTGTAGGGGGATTATCATGGGACAGAGAGTGACATATTCTTTGGGGTTATCTGTAGGGGGACTATCATGGGAGAGAAAGTGACATATTCATTGGGGTTTTCTGTAGGGGGATTATCACTGGACAGAGAGTGACATATTCTTTGGGGTTATCTGTAGAGGGAGTATTACGAGACAGAGAATGACATATTCTTTGGGATTATCTGTAGGGGGATTATCACGGGACAGAGATGGACATATTCTTTGGGATTATCTGTAGGGGATTATCAAGGGACAGAGAGTAATATATTCTTTGGTATTATCTGTAAGGGGATAATCATGGGCCAGAGAATGACAAATTGTTCGGGATTATCTGTAGTGGAATCATCATGGGACAAGAATGGCATATTATTTGGGATTATCTGTAGGGTATTATCATGGGACAGAGAGTAACATATTATTTGGAATTATCTCTAGGGGATTATCATGGGACACAGAGTGACATATTCTTTGGGATTATCTGTAGGGGGATTATCATGGGACAGAGAGTGACATATTCTTTGGGATTATCTGTAGGGGGATTATCATGGGACAGAGAGTGACATATTCTTTGGGATTATCTGTAGGGGGATTATCATGGGCTTGGAGAAGAAGAAGGCTGGTTTCTTACAGGTTCCTAGTACCATACATTTAAGTTATTTTTTGTTTTGTTTTAACAGTTAAGCTTAGTTTTGTGAGCTACTGATTGTGACTATACCTTGTGCTAACAATTTGTAATGTTATAAATATGTCTGTACCAGTATCAAAAGCCAAGATCATCTGCATAAACAGGAACATTCTGAGGAAGCTGTGTGGTTGATATCTTGTGAATGGATAGAGAACACTATGGAAGGCTATGAAATGAGCCTTGGGGGACTCCGTCAGCTAGTGGGGGGGTGGAGTGAGATAGGAGTTATAAAGGACACAAGTGGTTCAGGCTGTTAAACTGTATGTTGTCAACAATGTTGAAAGTGAAAGAATCTGTAGGTATTTGTCATACAAAGCAGAGATGAAAGCCTTAGCTGGGTCAACAAACAAACATAGACTATTAGTTTTCCATCATTCATGTTAGTTTAGATATTGTCATTGAAGGGGAGATATGCACTTTTGGCATTGAGTTGGTTGCAGTAACAGTGCTGGTTATGTACAGTAGACTGTCTTTCTGTAAGTGTGTCTTCTGTTGGGAGGACATTGTTTTCTAAATGAGCTTGGAGATCCATGACAAGATTGATATGGTAGAGTTGTCACTCGTTCCTCTCTGACATAGATGACAAGCAGGTGGGGTATTTTGTTTAGAATTAGATGCTTTAATACATAGAAACACATCAGGATGGATAGCAGCATCATATCATATAAACGAACTGATTAACAGACAGACCTTACATACATGCATGGTTACATCTCAACAGCTAACTACAAAATGGCAGTCAGGCTCGCATATGCTCAGTATTTATACACTTGTGCAAGCCCTTGGCTAGCTTCTTAAAGGTACATACACATACATTGATCTACATCCTCCTCTTAAAAAGATTGTCTTTGGTAAAAACAACAGTAGAGTTACAAATGTATTATTAAAGACATTAGAAACAAACACAATGTTCATGTTCACATTGCTGTGTATCTATAACATGGTCTGGAGATAAGACGAGATCTGGTAATATAACAATCTGGACTGTGTTTAGCAACAGGGACAGTCTTTGGTGAACAACTCATATCAGGAACTTCTGGATTTATCACAGGAATGGGAATATTCTCTGGAACTTCCTCTGGAAATGGAACTTTGGACAATTCAGTCTGCGATAAAGAGTCTCTCTCACACTCTCACCGGCTATGTGCTGTGGTATAGGCTCAAACACTGGTAACAGATGTTTCTGATGCCACCTAAACTCTGGTCATTGTGATTACACAATATACAGTCTCAGCTCTCGGCAAATATTCTTCAATACACCAATGCGATCATAACCTTTGGACATTTGCATCCTTACCACTTCTCCTTCTCGTAATGGATTGAGTGGTTTGTTGGCCTTATCATAGTAGGACTTCTGGGTTAGGCGCTTCTTCAACAGATTGACTTTCACTGACCTGTTGTTCTTCACATTTGGAACCAACAACTGACTACTGATTAGTAATGTGGTTCTGGTTTGTATCGACAGAAGTCTCTGAGCAGATGAACTAAAATGTTCAGCACGAGGAATATTTCTGAGATTAAAGAGATTCAGGAAAACATCACTATTGTCTTATTTTGACTTCTCTAGTAACTGTTTTGCACTTTGAACTGCACATTCTGCCAAATCATTTCACTGTGGGTACTCTGGGCTACTCACGAAATGAGTAAAGTCAAACTCTTCTGCAAATCTTTTTGAACTGTTGGCTTGTGAACTGTGTGTCATTGTCAGAAATAACTTTGTGTGGACTACCATGGACTGCAAAATGAGACTTCATCTTAGTAATGACAGTAGTGGATGCTAGGTTAGGAAGTAGGTTAATCTCAAACCAGTTGGAGTAAGAGTCTACTAACACCAAATAGTGTTGAAAGTTCAACTTGATAATGGTAGTGGCTACAGTTAACCAAGGTACTTTAGGAATCCGGTTAAGCTGAAGTCGTTCTTTCTAATAAAAGTGCTCTCTCGATGTCTTGTGACATAGAAGTCCAAAATACTAATCCTCTCACCCTACCTTTGGTAGAGTTGGCTCCTGGGTGACCACAATATAAGATAGTAATGTACTCTTGCTGCAAGGAAAATTATTTTTGGATCTTTCATAATGATACTTTTGTCAGACAAAATCTCATCTCTGTATGGAAAATAAGGTTGCCCTTCTTGAGGTAAACTAGATTGCTTTGACAGCCATCCTTGACTGATAAAGTGGTTGAGCCTTTGTAAAACTGGATATGTGGCTGTGTGATCTCTCAGCTCATTAAGATGTGTGGAAAAATAATTTCTCACTTCCATGACTTCATAATCAAGGCACTCATTCTCATGCTGTTCTGTGGTGTTTCTGAGCGATCTGGACAATGTATGAGCAAGATAAAGAAGTTTGCCTTTCGTGTAGACAACAGCGAAATTTTACTTTTGTAATCTCAACATCATGCGTTGCAATCTGGCTGGAGCTGAATACATAGGCTTTCTCAAGATAGTAACTAGAGGATGTTTTTCTGTTTCGATCTGGAGAGGTCTACCATAAACATAATCATGGAACTTTGAACATGCGAGCACAATTGTCAAAAGCTCTTTATCTGCACATACTGCATGTCAGTTTGCGTAAGAGTTCTCTATGCACAGGCAACAGGTTAACCCTCTTGTAGAATGACTGCATCAAGAACAAATTGCGAAGCATCACAGGAAAGAGTAACTGGCTTGTGAACATCATAGTATCTGTGAGTTGGTGGAATAGCAATTCTCTGTTTCAGGACATCAAATGCACTTTGGTGTTGCTCTAACCAAGACCAGGATAAATCTTTACGTGTCAGGTCTCTTAAGTGGTGCTAATAGTTGGCTCAAGTCTGAAATGAACTTGCCTAGATAGTTAACCATTCCAAGAAAATGTTGCAGGGCTTGAACATTGTCTGGAATTGGCATCTCGAGTATAGCTGTTTGCTTTGAAGGGTCTGGTCATAGGCCTGAACTAGTAAATAAATGGCCAACATAAGTAACCTCTTGTAGCCTAAGTTTGCGTTTCTGTGGATTGAGCTTAAGATTCACTTGACATGCCCTTTCCAGAACTTTTTTGAGGTTTTTATCAGGCTAAGCTTCACCATTACCTCTTACTAGTATGTCATCTACTATAATAAGAGAAGGATACCTAGAAAAATGTTGCTCCATTGCAAGCTGAAAGACTTCAGTTGCAGAATTTATCCCAAATGGCATTCTCAAAAATCTGTACCTGTCAAATGGAGTACTGAATGTAGTGAGCAATGATGATTTTTTTGTCAAGCTGAATTTGCCAAAATGAACTCTTTGCATCTAAGACAGAAAAAACAGTGGCCTTTGGCATCAGATGTGTGACTTCTTCAACTGTACTCATTGGATGATGAGATCTTTTTAGCACTTTGCTCAAATCTCGTGGATCAATACATATTCTGATGTCATCTAAGCTTTTCTTATGAGCTACCACCATGGAAGATACCCATTCAGTTGGTTCAGCAACTGGACAAATAACACTTCATTGCACCATTTTATCTAGCTTGGCTTTGACTCTGTCATGCACGGCTATTGGAACTTTTTGAGCTGGCCTGATAACTGGACTGACATCTGGATCTAAATTCATGGAGTATACAACAGAAGCTGCCCTAGCTTGTATTTGAAGAAATCAGCATAGGTAGAAAAAATGTACTGGGTGAAATTAGAGTAGTGGTCTTTTAAGATAACTTGATGGACTTCCTTGTTAAATGAAAGCTGTCCCATTTTCAAACTGTCTCTGAGCCCTAATAATGACTGGATGTGCCTCTTGACCACATAAAATAATAAGTCGTAGCTTCTTCCAGCAGAGTAACATGAAAGTAGTACTGAGCTTTCAGTCTGAATTTCTTCACCGCCATAAGTGACAAGCTTCACACACCTTGCCAAATCAAGCCTTTCATGATGACACACTCTAGCAAATGTTTCTGCTGACATAAAATTGCAGTTGGAACCTGTGTCAACTTTTGAGCTCTGTAAGTTTGCCATTTATCCAAACAGTACAAAATACTTCATACTTTGCCCTTAAATCTACTGCACTGACTGTTTCATAAAGCACTGACATATTTTCCACATAAAAAGTAGGGTTGCAGCTTTCTAACTGATCAACTCATTTCTTATAATTTTCCCTTTTAATGAGAGAATGTGAGCCTTTTGATTTACAAACCTTTTGAAATGATTCCACTTATTGCATTTGTGGCACAGCTGAACAAAAGCTAAACATTTTTTCCCTTTTAGATTCAAGATTTCCAACACAATTATGACATTTGGCAATGAAACTAGGTTGGTGCCAGGGTTGCCAGATTTGCAACTGGCCAGGTAGGGACAAACAAAGTGAAGACTAAAAAAAAAAAGGTCTTTAACTGTAAGTGAAGACTAAAAAAAAGGTCTTCTGCGCTAGGTCTTTAATGCGGAACATCAGAGTTCCACATTAAACAAAAGTAGCTCTGTTTTGCAATTTTTTGATTGGCCCGTATATCGGTATACAGGCCAATCACAAATCGCTAAACACGGAGCTACTTCTATTTAATGCGGAACTGCAATGTTTTGCATTAAACACAAGAAGCTCTGTGTTTAGCGATTTCTGATTTGCCCGTATGCCGGTATACGGGCCAATCAAAAAAAAAACAAAAAACAAAGCGGAGGCTGCCCGGAATTTAAACCGGCAGTGCAGGACTCAGGATCAGGCTGCTGATCTCGGGACAGTCCCGCCCAAATAGGGATGTCTGGCAACCCTGGTTGGTGCCCATGCTTTGAGTTTGCTGACTCACTCTTATGCTTCACTGAGACTGTGCAAACTCTTGAATTTGCTAGAAAGCTCGGGGTTTACCAGATAGTGCTGCAGGGGCTACCAAAATGGAAAAAGTGCCAAAGTACTAATACCAGTAACCAAAGTCCAAAATAGCTCCCAGTTAGGAGAAACAGCAGTCCATGACCCAATAGTGAAAAACATTTCTTTAATATATAAAACACATAAACGCTTAACTTAAATCACTGCATTTTCATCCTCAGTACAAAGACTTTATCATATGCAATGTATCCCATACTAGCTTTCTCTTATAATTCCATCAGTTATCTAATTAAAACCATTTCAAACATCAATTTGTCCTTAAACTAGTAACAAATAAATACATATTTAAATAGCATTTCTGATTAAATACTTATAATAAGTTTAAAAGTATTGTAAGTAAATCATATTATATGCAAACCAGATGTTTATAACAGCCATTAAAAAATAAGGGAGTATTGGTCAAGAATCAAACCCAGACCTCCTGCATGGATATAATGATTCTACCACTAACCCACCTGTATTATTAGTGCTTTTAGCAACCATAAATATACATTTTATAAAAAAAAAAAAAACTAATGTAAGTTCTCCCTCTAGTGACCAACTACCACCATTACAATAACATCTCCTAAAGAAAAAACTAATTGCTTCAGTGTTACATGTTTTTATAAAACAACAATATATTCAGTTCACATCACAATTTTGCAGCTCTATATTTTACAAGGGAGGCTATAGAGGTGTTCTCAATAAGACCAGGGGGAACATTAGCTTGCAGTGTTATCTGCCACCGTAGTTCCCTATACTCTATTTTCTCCTCCCAAAGCCCCCCCCTCCCCCCTAGGTAATTTTTAACTTCTTGTAGGACAAAAAGATGAAAAGATTTGAGGAATAGAACTCAGGAATCTGAAATCCCACTTGGTCAACAAACTGGAGCTGTTAGCGCTTCCATTTATACAGGTACAACTGAACTGAAATGGTTGTTTGTGAATTTTACACCTAAATTCAGAGACAATGGAGAAAAAGTAAAAACTGTGAGCGACTCTTACAGTAACAAGGTGAATAACCTGTCTAAACCTATGTTTAGGTTTAGAACTTTGGGTATTGAAAATGCATATTTAAAGCAGTTTTTGTTTGAAGGTATTGTGCCAAAAGGCTTACGTATGTGCAAGTATCCCAGTAATGTGCAACCAGAGAGTGTTTTTCATAAAAAACTTTTAGAAGTTTTAATAAATGTGGACTAGATATAGTTAAGGCAATTAATTATAAATGAAAATGAGTGGCTTAAAGAAATGGTTCAGAAGGACACTGAAGAACTGAATGAGGACATTAAAAATGACTTAATTTTTACTATTGTCTCTGAAAAAGAGAAATATTTTAATATTAGGAAAAGTATAGATGACAAATGTGATGAACTAATCAACAGGAAATTAAGAAAATTAGAAAGGAATGTGCATGAATACAGAGAAAATGTGTTACCCCAAAGCAAACGATGTTAAAAGGTGTGATGAAAATAATAAGGTGAATAGTGACAACCGAAGAAGACACCTCTGGGGGAGAAGGACAAGGTAGTGAAAATGTAGGAGATTTAAATGATTTCTCAGAATTCCCACCCCTTCGAAGATCATAGGTTCAGAGGTGTGTACTAGGCTAATGGCCCTGGAGCCATTACAAGCCTAGCCTATAGGATTACCCTGGCATCGTGCCCCCTGACATTAGGTCCCAGTGCCTCTGTCGAGTAGAGCCACTGGAGTAATCCCCGGGGTGAATTTTCCATTTCCCATCCACTCATCAATATTTCCCTTGAAGAGGGACAGCGAGGTGCTCTGTTTGACATGTATGGGAAGTCTGTTCCATAGCATGGGCAGTCTCTGGGTTATGAACCTGTCCCACCAGCATGTTCTGTTGATTGTGGTAATGAGGGTGAGGTCTCTGGAGTGTGTGGTGTGAAGGGATTGCAATTTCTTTAGATGTAGCATTTCTAACAGAGCTGGGTCAGACATTGCTTTGTAAGTCAAGCAGAAATCACCTCTAAGTAGGCAATATGAGACAGGACAGGTGTTTAAGGCCTAGGATCCTCTTTGTGAGGTACTTTTGCGGCCTCTCCAATTGTTGCAGGTGTCTAGGGAGGTACATGCCAAATGGGGCATTGTACTCAATGATTGGCCTAATGAGGGAAGAGTAGAGGGAGACAATAACCTCTTTCTTCCTGGACGCAAAAGCTTTAGTAATGAGATGTACCACACAGAAAGACTTTTTGACCACAGTGGCAATGTGGTGGTCAAAAGAGAGGTTGCTGTCAACCTGTGTTCCCAGATCTCTTATAAAGCTTTCTGTGTTCAGTGAACTATGATCAATGTGATAATTCAAGGGAACCGTTTTTTTCCCCCAAGGGGGATGACGACACATTTTTTTGTCATTGAGCTTACCTCATTCACTTCAATGGAGTCCAGGAAGTTTGCACTGTAACTTCCAATGGGTGGAGCCTAAGCCTTTTGACAGAATCAAGTTATGTCCTCACATGTCGAACAAATGTTCATATTTCTGAACTATGGGGATTATGAAAGAAGTATAAATGGCAAATTCTTCAGCACAAACTATTTTTATAGTGGTGGTATTCTTTAGGTTGTAGGTCTTAAACTGAATTTTATAAATTACAGTAAACACAGCAACTATTACATTTGTAATATTTTACAAACAACTTAATATCCTAGCAACCACTCAATTTACACACTTACTGTTAACAGCATTTTATTCATCTAGCTGAGAGCTTTCATATGAGGCTAAGGAGTTCTGTCTGTGTTATGTGGCTATTAAGATATTTAGAAAAATGCGAAAATTATATCTATATTGGCTACTATCATAAAAACAACAATTAATACCTATTTATCTGCACTAGACAGAGGTCAAATAGTAATGCAGTTGAGTTTGCCATTATGTAAGCTTTAAGTTGAAATCTTTTAAACCTTGTATATAGCATGGTTTTGGAAGTATTGATGCAAATATGAAAAAGCAATGTTTGGCATCAAGAGGCGTCAGTAGGAGTTAACTGCAGATGAACCTGGAGGAGTCACTCGGATGAAATGAGTTAAGGCCATGGTTCTGACACAAGTTGTTGGTCTCAGTGAGGACTTTCTGTAGGCTGTCAGCATTACTTGGGGAGTTAATAATAGCTCCCAACTTGCAATCATCTGTGAACTTTGTCAGCCAGAGTCCTTTCATGTTGGCCTGGACTTCAAAGAAGTAGATACCAAACAAGAGAGGACCCAGGACCGAACCCTGTGGGAGCCCACTCATGACTGGTCGGCAGTGTGACTTGGAGTCAGTTAATTTCACACTGTGGGTTCTATCTGTGAGCCAGTTTGCAACCCACCTAGTGATATAGGGGTTGATGCCTATCTTAGTGAGTTTGTCTATGATTCCTGAGTGGTAAAAACAAAATGAAAACTCCAGCAAAGCTAGAACCGATACTGAGTGACCTCCCAAACCTCTTGTATCAGAGGCACATGGGATATATGCAAATCACCCTTATGAACCTCAGATGTTTCAGCTCTGCTTGTGCTGTGCTGATGAGGCTATAACAAGGCAGAAATATGTATATCCATAGCTAGTGGTGTTTGGCTTTATTGGCCTGAAATTGTCCATTAAAATTATGAAACAAGTCATGGGCATTCAGAATCACCAATTAGCTGAAACACCTGATGTTCATAAGGGTTATTTGCATATATCCCATGTGCCTCTGATACAAGAGGTTAGGGAGGTCACTCAGTGGAGGTTCTAGCTTTGCTGGAGTTTTAATTTTGTTTTTACTGATTGTTTTTTTAGTGACCTTCTCACTTATGTTTTTTTTTTGTTGTTGTTTGGGATATTTTTGCAGTGACCCTAATGATAATGGACATCAGCTGGGTATAACAGCCCTGTGTTTCTTATGCTTAGTCAAACACTTTGCTTGTGCTGTGCTGATGAGGTCATAACAAGGCTGAGATATGCATATCCACAGCTAGTGGTGTTTGGCTTTATTGGCCTGAAATTGTCCATTAAAATGGCAAGCAAGGCATGGGCATTCAGAATCACCAATTAGCTGAAACACCCAATGTTCATAAGGGTCATTTGCATCTATCCCACATGCCTCTGATACAAGAGGTTTGGGAGGTCACTCAGTGGAGATTCTAGCTTTGCTGGAGTTTTCATTTTGATTTTACTGATTGGTTTTCAGTGACCTTCTCAGTTATTGTTTTAGTTTGTCATTTGGGATATGTTTGCAGTGACCCTAATGATAATGGACATCAGCTGGGTATAATGCTTAGTCAAACATTCTGCTTGTGCTGTGCTGATGAGGTCCTAACAAGGCCAAAATATGCATATCTGCAGCTAGTGGTGTTTGGCTTTATTGGCCTGAAATTGTCCATTAAAATGACAAAATAAGTCATGGGCATTCAGAATCACCAATTAGCTGAAACACCTAATGTTCATAAGGGTCATTTGCATATATTCCATGTGCCTCTGATACAAGAGGTTTGGGAGGCCACTCAGTGGAGGTTCTAGCTTTGCTGGAGTTTTCATTTTGTTTTTACTGATTGGTTTTTCAGTGACCTTCTCACTTATTGTTTTCGTTGGTTGTTTGGGATAATTTTGCAGTGACCGTATTGATACTGGACATCAGCTCAGTATAACAGCCCTGTGTGTCTTATGCTCAGTCAAACACTCTGCTTGTGCTGTGCTGATGAGGTCATAACAAGGCCAAAATATGCATATCCACAGCTAGTGGTGTTTGGCTTTATGGGCCTGAAATTATCCATTAAAATGATGAAACAAGTCATGGGCATTCAGAATTGCCAATTAGCTGAAACACCTGATGTTCATAAGGGTCATTTGCATATATCCTATGTGCCTCTGATACAAGAGGTTTGGGAGTTCACTCAATGGAGGTTCTTGCTTTGCTGGAGTTTTCATTTTGTTTTTACTGATTGATTTTTCAGTGACCTTCTCACTTATTGTTTTAGTTTGTTGTTTGGGGTATTTTTGCAGTGACCCTAATGATAATGGACATCAGCTGGGTATAACAGCCCTGTGTTTCTTATGCTTAGTCAAAAACTCTGCTTGTGCTGTGCTGATGAAATCATAACAAGGCCGAAATATGCATATCCACAGCTAGTAGTATTTGGTTTCATTGGCTTGAAGTTGTCCATTAAAATGACGAAACAATTTATGGGCATTTAGAATCGCCAATTAGCTGAAACACCTGATGTTTATAAGGGTCATTTGCATATATCCCATGTGCTTCTGATACAAGAGGTTTGGGAGGTCACTCAGTGGAAGTTCTAGCTTTGCTGGAGTTTTCATTTTGTTTTTACTGATTGGTTTTTCAGTGACCTTCTCACTTATTGTTTTAGTTTTTTGTTTGGGATATTTTTGCATTGACCATAATGATAATGGACATCAACTGGATATAACAGCCCTGTGTTTCTTAGTCAAACACTCTGCTTGTGTTGTGCTGATGAGGTCCTAACAAGGCCAAAATATGCATAAACACAGCTAGTAGTGTTTGGCTTTATTGGCCTGAAATAGTCCATTAAAATGATGAAACAAGTCATGGGCATTCAGAATCGCCAATTATCTGAGACCCCTGATGTTCATAAGGGTCATCATTTGCATATATTTTATGTGCCTCTGATACAAGAGGTTTGGGAGGTCACTCAGTGGAGGTTCTAGTTTTGCTGGAGTTTTCATTTTGTTTTTACTGATTGTTTTTCAGTGACCTTCTCACTTATTGTTTTATGATTCCTGAGTGGGGAATGGTATTAATGGCCTTGGCCAGATCTAGGTAGGCTGTATGAACCACCTTGCTTTCATCCACAGGTCTGGTGACTGACTCAAAGAAGTTAACCAAGTTGAGCAGGCATGATCTACCCTTCAAAAAAACAAGCTGTTTAGGATCCAGAGTTTGGAGATTCCCTATATCCTTGTTTATTAGGTCCATGATGATGTGTTGTATATCAGACTTGTCAGGCTAATCGGGCGATAGTTCCCAGGGTCTGTAGTTGCTCCTCCTTTGTGGAGAGGGATGACTATAGCAGTGCAGCATTCAGAAGGGACAAAGCCCGAGGTGAAGCTGTGATTGAACAGGGCACACAGGTGAGGTGCTAGTTCACTCTGTAGTTCATGTTGAACACAGCCATGGATATTGTCAGATCAAATAGAAGCTGTATTCTTGGACTTGGACAGTGCTGTTTTAACCTGTGTAGCAGTAATACTGGGTGCCTGGCAATCTATTGGTATTGGGGGTAAAGTTGGCACTGAATCTGTCGGCCAGTATATTGGCAATATCTGTTGGCTCTGTATAGGAGGTACCATTGTGCAGTAGCTCAGAGCAAATCTGGGTATTGCCATGGAGATTCTTTACATAACTGTAGAAGGCCCTGTGGTTGTCTTTCATGTCTGCTGCAATTCTGTTTTCATAGCTAGCTTTAGAGGATTTGATGAGAGATCTCAACATTTTGTTGAGGATGATAAGGGAGTTTTTACAGTCTTGGGAATTCATCTTATTCTGCATCTGTTTCCTTCTTCTGTTGTAGAGTTTGTTTATGGCAGGGGACCACCAGATTGTCTTCCTTTTTTTGGAGGAGAGCATCTTGGTTCTATTGGGTATGGTGAGATCCATGCATTTGTGTACTTGCTCATACAGTGCATTGGTGTATGATTCAGCGGTCATGCAACTATTCTCCATTTACATGGGTGCTGTGAAGTTAGCCACCTCTGTTTTTAGGAGCCCAAAGTTAGCTTTGGAGAAGTTTTTCATGGTGGTTACCTTTGCAGGGCTGGGTTGGAGGGATATGGATTTCCAAGGTGATTAGTTTGTGGTTGGATCTTACCAGGGAGGAGTTGACTATTGGTGTAGAGCAAAGGTCACCCATGTTAGTAATGACCAGGTCAAGGATGTTGCTACCTCTAGTGGGGGTAAGAACAAGCTGGTCCAGGGCATTGGAATTAATGAATTCCAGGAAACGTTGGGCAAGTATATTGGTACATGAGTAGTTTTCCCAGTTAATGGAGGGGTAGTTGAAGTCGCCCAGTATGAGAGTGTTAGGTTGGACCCTAATATTCTTCAGGGTGCTTAGGAATTTGGAGTCTGGGTCTTGGGACATGGTTGGGGACCTATAGCAGGCTATGACTTGAATCGATTCGATAGTGGTCGAGTGCATTTCTGCCTTGGAGGTCTCTGCTGTTTGGGTAGATTTTTATTGAGAACCTCCATGAAGGTGGGTGTGTGGTTCATGTTTTTATGTGAAGGCAGTACTGGTGTGTGTTCTGGAGGTCTGTGTGTTCCATGTGGTGTGGTGCAGGTGTTGACCTTCTCCTCTTGACCAGCTATTCCGGTCTCGGCTGGAGAGTGCGTGGCTTCCAGTTTGGATATATAAGTGCATCTCTCACAAGTCTGAGTGTTGGGAGGTAAGAGGAGAGGCTGAAAAATAAAAACCTCCCCAGTACCAGCAAAATTTTCACTGGAGTGGGGGAGAATGGGGAGGGGGAGGGGGAGATGTTAATATGTGAATGTACAGCCCCTACTTATGCATAAAACTGGGATGAAGCTCCACAAAGTACTATTAAATAGAATTACAGGTATACTAGGAATGACTTTAATAATTACAGTTTCAGTAATATTGTGCTGGTTAATGGGCATTTCAGCCTCTTGTCAAAAGGCTTGACATGTATTCCCCAGAAAAAGGGTGATTTAGCAAAAAACATCTTAGATTTAAAGATATTTGTAAGAAACATTAATCTGGGGTTAGTTCTGCCACCACAAAGTAGGGTAAATGAAAATAATGTGAGAAGGAAGGTTACCTACAACCTCCCAATAATGTGAGAAGGAGGGTTACCTACAACCCCCCAATAATGTGAGAAGGAAGGTTACCTACAACCCCCCAATAATGTGAGAAGGAGGGTTACCTACAACCCCCCAATAATGTGAGAAGGAAGGTTACCTACAACCCCCCAATAATGTGAGAAGGAAGGTTACCTACAACCCCCCAATAATGTGAGAAGGAAGGTTACCTACAACCCCCCAATAATGTGAGAAGGAAGGTTACCTACAACCCCCCAATAATGTGAGAAGGAATACCTACAACCCCCCAATAATGTGAGAAGGAAGGTTACCTACAACCCCCCAATAATGTGAGAAGGAAGGTTACCTACAACCCCCTTTATACCCGCAGCTGAAACATTTTGAAGCTGTAGTAGATAAAGAAATTAGAAAAGAATTCTCCAAAGTTAGATGTAGACCCAAGTTGAATTTTCAAGAGAAAAGAATTTTGACTGAGTTAAAAATAATAAGGACATTAAGGTTATGAAACCCGATAAAGGAGGGGGGATAGTTATAATGGGTGTTATAATTTAGGAAGGAAAAATGAATAACATTCTAGGTGACACTAATAAATATACTAGTACATCTAGGAATCAGATTAATATTTTATACAGGATGATATTAATATTTTATACAGGATAACTGATCTGGCTTTAAATGACATATTACTAGAGGGGCTGATTGACCAACATACCTATTTTTTTTTGATTAATGAAAAACCAAGAATACCCACAATCTTTGGAATCCCTAAGGTTCATAAAGATGAAATATACCCCCCCCCCCCAAGTCAATACTTGTGGCCAGAGGGTCAAAAACATCTTCTTTGGCAAAATATGTTGATTTGAAATTAAAGAAATTATGGCTTAAGAAAAAAAGTATTTTGAGATTCTTGAGATTTTTTAAGGGAAATCAAACAAGAGTTATACAATGATAATATTGTCTTTGTTACAATAGATATCGATTTATTCACAAGCATCCCTCATACTGAAGGTATTTGACTATTAGAGGAAGTGATATTTGAGGATGGTTGACTTACATACAGTGAAAAATTAGGCTGCCTAAATGTAATGGACCCGGTTTTAAAGTACAATTTTATTTACTTTAAAGGGGAATGTTTTCAACAAATGCGGGGTGTTGCGATGGGAGCTGCCTGCACCCCTACTTATTTATTTATTTTGCACAATATGCGCGCGCTAGTAGGATGACCTCAGCAGAAATTGATTTTGAAAGAGTGTTACTTCTTAAAAGTTTTATTCAAAGAAAGGGGTTGCCCAGTGACAATGAAACAAGATGTTAAGAAAGAGGTCCTAAAAGGGAGAAAGGAAAGGTTTAGACCCATCCTAGGAGAATCCATAGCACATGAATGTGTAGAAATGAGAACTTGTCAAGAACATTTTAGCAATGCATTTATAATGGTGTACAATGGGAGTGCAAGTTCAGCTAGAAAAAACATTCAAAATGAATGGGAAAGGTCTGTGGGGTGACAGATCTAGGTGACATTCCCAAAGAATCTGCTAAAGTCATTTATAGGAAGGGACAGAATTTAAAATGTTTATTGGAACATGACGGTAGACATGTTAATATGGTTAGGAAAAAGAAAGGAACATTTAAATGTGGTCAGTGCTCAAATATATAGCGAACAAAGAAAACGTTTTCCTAGCTTGTAGAAATAAGTATCTAAAAGGAATGGGATGCTCAAATGTCATTCTTTTGGTTTAGTTTATCTGTTGATTTGTGAAGAATGTGAGTCTTTCTATGTGGGGAAGATAGAGTGAAAATTTTACGAACATCAAACAAAAAAATAAAATAATGCTTTATTTAAACATCTAAAAGAATGTCAGAATGTAAGTTTTTTTATTTTTTGCCCTAAAAGAAGTTAAAAATGACCTAAGAGGGGACTTTAGGAGGAGAAAATAGAGTATAGGGGACTATGATGGCAGATAATACTGTAAGCTAATGTTCCCCCTGGTCTTAACGAGAACATCTCTATAGCCTCCCTTTTAAAACTGAGAGCTGCAAAATTGTGATGTATACTGAAGATATTGTAGCTTTTTTAAAACATGTAACACTGAAGCAATTAATTTTTTCTTTAGGAAATTTTATTTAATGGTGGTGGTTGGTCACTAGAAGGAGCCTTTACATTAGTTTTTTTATGAAATGTATATTTATGGTTTACACAAGAGCCAATAATACAGGTGGTTTAGTGGTAGAACCTTTCCTTCCACATAAGCAGCCTGGTTTTGATTCTTGACCAATGCCCCAATATTTTGTAACGGCTGTTATATGGTTTGTACATATGATTTACTTACACTGGTTTATAAAAACTTTTAAACTTATTATAAGTATTTAATCAGAAATGCTATAAAAATATGTATTTATTTTTTTAGTAGTTTAAGGACACATTGATGTTTGAAATGGTTTTAATTAGATAACTGATGGAATTATAAGATAAAGCTAGTATGGGATTCATTGCATCTGATGAAGTCTTTGCATTGAGGATGAAAACGCTGTGATTTAAGTTAAGCATTTATGTGTTTTATACATTAAAGGTGGGAGGTTGGTATAATCGTTAAAGTACTTACCTTAGAAACACAAGGTGCTGGGTTTGATTCTCATATGGGGTAATTGGCTAGGCTTAAAATGGCCTCCGACGACAGTTAGCCTAGTACTAATCTATGAATCTATAAAGAAGTGTTTTTCACTATTTGGTCATGGACTGCTGTTTCTCCTTCCTGGGTGCTGTTTTGGAGTTTGGTTACATGTGCTGTATACTATCAACATGAGCTTTGTCACTGTGCTAACTGGAATTTTCTGAAAAGTTTTGGGGTTTACCAGTGAGTGCTGCAGGGGCTACAGTTGCTGCCATGTGCTTGGAACAGTTTCTTTTACCCATGTGCTGCATGCTATCAACATGAATGTTATCACTGTGCATTCTAGAGCTGCTATTATTTGTCAGCATATTTATTGTAAGCCTAGTTCAAATCACCACAGGTAAAATACAATACCACTTCCTTGTAAGTTATAGGTTCCCCTCTATGACCCAGGAAAACCATACCATGTATTTAAAATTATTAGAAACACTAACCATCCAACCCAATAACATATTAATGGGTGACTTTAATTACCCCACTATTAACTGAGAATCCTATACAACACCAAAACGTGCATGCACAGAGATTCCTGGATTTTGTAGACACAAACTCCCTGGACCAGATAGTCAATACACCAACTGGGGTGTAACTATACTGGATCTGGTCCTCACTAATATGGGAGACTGCTGCATACCCCCTACTGTAATGCCTTCCCTGTAAGGTCAGACCACAAATGGTTTCCTTTGAAGTAAAAGCAAACCCTATGCCCCCAGCTAAACCTGAAATATTTAGAAACTATTCTCAGGGTAACCTCCTGCTATTAAGTGAGAACCTGGCAAAATTTCAACCACCCCATAAACCCTGAAACCACTTCTGTCTATTCAGAACTGTTCACAGAAACCCTGTATAAGCATGTTAATAGCTGTATAGAGGCAGCTGTACCCCCCAGGAAGACGTACAGAACTAACTAAAAAAAACACGCTGGTGGAATTACAAAATCAATCAGCTATGTAACAGGAGGAAGAAAATCATGGCAAAAATTAGGAGGTGCAGCACCCAGCAGGATAAAAACACTCTCATCAAACTAAACAAACAACTCAGAGGACAAATAAAGTCTACCAAAGCCTAATTTGAGGTAAGTTTGGCCTCCAAGGCCAAGGACAACCACAACGCATTCTTTAGCTATGTCCGCAACCCTAAAGGCAATACACAATTTTGTGCAGAGCTGATTGTAAATGGAACCACCTATACTGAGCCAGAAGATATAGCAAACCTCCTGGCTGATAAATTCATCTCCAACTTTACTCCTCTCTCCCCCTCAACCTTCCCTCGGGAAATATCATCAAATATAACTCCCCCTACTATCACTAGAGAACAGGTCTTTAATGCTTGCTCTAAGACCAAGACCAAGAACACTGCACCAATGGGCCCAGACTATATTCCAGGATACCTTCTAAATAGCATGAAACATGACCTATCAGGGCCTCTGGAATTACTATTTAACTGTAGCCTCCAAATAGGCTTTGTGCCTTATGAATGGAGAAAGGCAACAATCATCCTTCTGCACAAAGGTGGGCCACCTACAGACCCTGGAAACTACAGACTCATAAGTCTCACTAGTCTTACATGTTAAGCCATGGAAAGAATTATCATGGAGATGATCAACAGAGATATAGTAAACCTCCAGACACTGGACCTAACCCAGTTTGTTTTCGTCAGGGGCAGAGCATGCCTACTCCACCTGGTAGACTTCTTCGATAAGGTCACCAAAGCAATGGATGAGGGCAAAGTTGTTTACACTGCCTACCTTGACCAGGCCAAGGCATTTGACACAATACCCCACTCAGATATTATTGACAAACTCAAGAGGTTAGGTACAAACCCGTATGTCACCCAGTGGATAGCTAACTGGCTCACAGACAGGACCCAGAAAGTTAGAATTGGGGAGTCCACCTCTACAAAGAGGCCAGTCACAAGCAGAGTCCCTCAGGCATCAGTCCTTGGACCGCTCCTTTTTGGCATTTACTTCTCAGAAGTCAAGGCCAATGTCAGTAGTCTCTGGCCGAATAAATTTCCAGATGATTGTAAATTAGGAGCTGTCATTGAATCTCATACTGACACAAATGTTCTCCAGGAGGGTCTGACACAGACAAACAACTGGTGTCAGAGCCATGGGCTAAAACTAAATGCCACGGAATGCATAATAGTATCCTTTGGGAAGTCATTCATCCCTGGTAACTATCATATTGACAACACATCCCTTAGAGTTGACCCAGTAGTCTGGGACTTAGGGACACACATAGATAGCAATCTAGCCTTTGATCATCACGTCTCTACAGTGGTGAGGAAATCATTCCATGTTGCACAACTTATAAACAAAGGTATGACATCTATGTCCAAGGAAGTCACTGTGCCGCTGTATTCGGTATTCATCAGACCTATCATTGAGTACAATGCCTCCTTTGGTATGTACCTAACCAGGCATATCCAGCAAATGGAACTTCCACAGAGGTTCCTCCTAAAAGAATACAGGGCATAAGTAATATGTCCTGTGCTGACCACCTAAGGGCCCTATCCCTGTATTCTGTATCCTACAGACCTTTGAGGGGAGATCTATACCTGACATACAGGGCATTGTCAGACCTCACTCTGATGGACCTCCTGTATATCCACAAAACAAATGCACCAGAATTACCCATTCTAAAGGCTTAAAACCTTGCCTGTGGTATAAATAGAACCTGGAAACAGAAGGACAACCTTTGAACCCCACTGCACTTTAGAACTCTCTGATGAAGTCCCTACTGGTATGAAAGCACTTAACTATTGAATTTTACTTGATTTTAATAAAGTGCAGTGGGGTTCACATGTTGTCCTTCTGGTTCCTGGTTTCCATTGCAATCTCCTGTTTGTGGATAATATAAATAGAACCTGCTGGAGAGATAAGTATGTATCCCAGAGATTACCCCTTCTATGAAACAGGCTCCCCATCCATCTGAAGCAGAGTCCCGCCCTAACCCAATTTAAGTGCAACCTAGACAATTGGATAGGAAACCAGAAATTCATCCCTGATTTGGCACCCATGTCTCTAATGGACAGGGGTAACCTGTAAATGGTTCATCTGCCAGGCCCATGCATACACTTATCAGGTGTATCAGAACTTGTCAGAGATTTGGGATGCATGGCTAGGCTTAAAAAGGCCCTTGTGATCATTAGCCTAGTAAACACCTATGAACCTATTTGTATGCTGTTCTGTGAGCTAATATATCTAACAAATCTCAATGGCCTTATTCAAAGTTAAATTACTGTCACAAAGCAAAATCTTTCTCACAGCATCATCTTTAATACTACACACAAGTTTGTCCTTTATCAACTCATCTCTTAAATCTCCAAATCTGCACATTTTAGCTTTGTTTCTCAAGTCAGTTATTTATGCTGCAAAATTTTCATCAGGCTTTTGATCCCTTGTATAAAATGTGTCCTTCCATTGTAACATTTTTCTGGGGATTACACATTTCTCTGAATTCACGTTTTAAGCACTCAGGGTCCTCCCTTGATTCAGCCTGTACAACAATATGACGGTTTTCCCCTCTCCTGCATATACAGCAGGTGTATACAAAAATGAGTGCTCCCTTTCGATGGCTCCTGACCCAGCTAAATTAAGCAGAATAAATTCCTTTGTACAGTCATCTTTATCAGAAAATGCAGCCTGTATGAAAATGTCATACTTTTGCTCAAACACTCTCCAGTTCTCAGCAATATTACTGTCAAACACAAGTGCAGTGGGTTTTCAAAATCCATCAGCCATGTTCACAAAGTATACACAAACACACTGAAAATATGGCCCTTGTAATTATGTATGAACAAACTGTTCTGTGAGCTTGTAACAACATTGAAATGCACAATAAACTCTTCAGAATTCTGTACTTTGCGAAATTTGCTCAGTAATGGCTGTATTTTGTGAAATAACTTTACTGTAGTACTGCACAAACATGAAAACCCTTTATACACTTCTGATAACTCTGACATCTTTAATTAATACAAAAATATATGCTTAGTGAAAATGCGGTCGGTTGCTCTTATTTTATTTGTTTTATGTAATTTTGGCTTTATTTCAAACATTTTCCATCGTGATTTGAATATTTTATCAATATTGGCCATGTCAGTTTATTTGAATATCATTTAGAGTGCTCTGTATGCCTATTTTTGCGAATAAGAAATAGGTTTGAGCAAGGTTTAATATTTGAAATTTGTTTCTGACTTGTTTTGAGAATTATGCATGCAATAGGGATGATTCAATCCTCTATACTCCTCCAATGCCAGCCAGGTGCCTCTTGGACTTAAGTGGAAGAAACTGAAACTCTTTCTGGCAATGAATCGTCTTGGCCATTGTTCTTTTAACCTCCTGTCCCTTCAGACATGCCACTCCTGACAGCATGTCACTTGTCCCTCTCTAAATAGATGACAAGCAGCTGGGGTATTTCGTTTAGATGCATTAATACATAGAAACACATCGGGATGGATAGCAGCATCATATCATATAAACGAACTGATTAACAGAAAGACCTTACATACATACATGCTTACATCTCAGCTTACTACAAAATGGCAGTCAAATTTGCATGTGGTCAGTATTTATACACTTCTGCAAGCCCTTGGATAACTTCTTAAAGGTAAATACACACACTATGATGTACAGTAGTGTTATCTAGGAAGGAAAAGCTAGGGTCTTTTAATAAAATAATTGTAATGTCTGATTTCCAGAGATCTGGAGGGATATATGTCATTTAGAACATGCAGAATAGAAGGGAACTGAATGTACTACTGCATGCATAAATCTTGTATATAAGCCATTTGATCATATATGTTTGTGGATTTTTATAGTGTGCACCCACATGGTGATGGTGGAGACTTGAATGGGGTGAAGACTGAAGGATGGGGTGCTGGGTGAAGAAGAGATGCTCCTGATGAATGGAAGGTAGTTTTAGGAGAGGACTGTGAGTGCATTTTATTGGCAATTAATTGTCTGCTGTTACTGCTTGGTTGCCATGTTGTAGGGAGTTCTTGTGCAGAAGGGGTGGGTAGGTAGGGTTGTGGTGGTGAACTAACAAACGTTTTAGTTAATTTAGTGTATCATTTGGTAGGGATATTAGGTTGCTTTAGGTGAACAGTTCCTTTTTCATTATTAATCAATTAAATGTGCAAGTCATTTGCTAGAACTTTTCAGATTCTGATATACAGAGTGAAAGGAAGGACACGGCGGATGATGGTGCTGCTCAGGACAGCAAATGGGGAAAGGATCTAAAAGTTTTGGATTTTTAGTATAAGTTAATTTATGTAATCTTTCTCTATGCCATGGAGCATTGTTGAGTGCAGAAGTGCCTGTCTTCACGTCTTCCTAGCTTATAACCTAACAATCTCCCTGTGTGAGTGTGTGTGTGTGTGTGTGTGTGTGTGTGTGTGTGTGTGTGTGTGTGTGTGTGTGTGTGCGTGTATATGTGTGTGTAATGAGAGAAAAAGAGACAGGGCTGCTAGTCTGTGAACTCTGGTTGTTTGAGGATGTACATTTCTGTCCTCATAAACACAGGCGTAATTAGAATATGCAAATAAATGCATTTATGTTTCTTTTTTAAACAAATTCTCTATATTTACACGTAACATACTTGCACCCACAAATATCAAGCATTCCAATCAAATGATTTGTAAACATCAGTATAATTTCAATAACTATTGAAACTCCATATATCACTGACTGACATAATCTTCCTAATGAATGAATCGTTTAACATGTCATTTATGACAATAAAAGGAATCAATGATAGGATTCAGATACATTTCCCAGCACATGGGGAAACTACCATAACCAAAATTAGCAGTTTCTACAATTGCAGGGAATGCGATTCAGAGACATTTTCTCTCATTACTGGCCAATTTGCATTTCTTTGATTTGCATGCAAATACATCTAGTTCTAAAAGTACTTGCTGGTACTTACCATGGCTGGACCAGGCGTCGTGTTGTAACAAGCACCCCCCTCATTCACTCTCCCACATACATGCACACATTCAAACACACACGCGCACACACACACACACACACACACACACACACACACACACACACACACACACACACACACACACACACACACACACACATACACATACATACTCACACACTCACATCACTCAACTTTCCCTGATTTTACAAAATGTCTCTGATGCAGCCTCTTAGCTTTGCCCTGTCTTTCATAAATCATGGATGATTACCGTCAGTCAGTAATAGCAGACACTATTGTTCCATTTGTTTTCCTGTGTGCACAACGCATCATGATGCTAGACCTCTTATTCTATTAACTTTTATTTCACTTTTATTTTATTTGACTTAAAGAATCATTGGTGTCACTGGTGTCTTGTCCCCCTAGTATTACAGGCTTTACTTGTTAGTTTAAGGGTGGTAAGAGGTATGGCAGTCACCCCCACACATACACACACACACACACACACACACACACACACACACACACACACACACACACACACACACACACAAACTCCATGCAGACATGCACACATGCACACAAGTGTGCACACAGTCGTACACCTGCTCACAGGCAGTCCCACGTGCACACACACACACACACACACACACACACACACACACACACACACACACACACACACACACACACACACAATTACACTTAAGGACACACACAAACATACACGGACACACACAAACACACACACACACACACACACACACACACACACACACACACACACACACACACACACACACACACACACACAAACACACACACAAACACACACACACACCAACACACACCCGCTCACTGTTTCATATGCACATATAAACACATTAACCTAATTACAGTTAAGGACACACTGACTCATTTTTGCACACACACACACACACACACACACACACACACACACACACACACACACACACACACACACACACACACACACACACACAGTCTCTCTCACACACACATACACACACACACACACATACACACACACACACACACACACACACACACACACACACACACACACACAAGCAAAGATACATAGACGCAGACACACACATGCACAAACATAGACAGGTACTGACACACACAGACACATAGACAGACAGACACACACACACACACACACACACACACACACACACACACACACACACACACACACAGACACACACACACACAAAGATACATAGACGCAGACACACACACACACAAAGATAGACAGGTACTGACACACGCAGTCACATACACAGACAGACAGACATGCACACACACCTAGTTTACCTATCTCCTAGGCAACTCCTCTCATCTGGCCACCCAGGTAGACACAGTCAAATATGCACATGTACACTTACCTGAAATTTATTTATTTATTTTACATTTGTTAACCGGGATGGTCCGACTGAATACATGTCCTTTTTCAGCGGAGGCCCGGGGAGAAAAGCTCCAACAAAGTTACATTGATAATTAGGTACAGTAAATGAGCTGAAAGAACTTAACAAAAACATAGGCTATTTACATACAAGTACAAGACTGCCATTACTATTTCTGAGATTACTACAAATGTAACATTAATAACATATTAGCAAGGACGGTAGGCAGTATAATGACATAGAGTTAGACAGGATACATATTTCTTTATCACAGTATACAAAGTACTTATCATCTTAGCTAGTTGTTTATGTTTTAGTTAATGGCACAGAGCTAGTCTGGGTTTGAGCAAGGACATAGCCAGTGTGACTTGAAGTGGAGTTTTAGACTATTTTTGAATTGACTTAGAGAAGTTGCAAGCGTGATGTTATTTGGGAGAGAGTTCCATATTTTACCAGTGGTGTTGGCAAATAGCACGTCACTACCTAGGTTGAGAGATTTAGTTGTTTGGACAAGGAGTCTGTTTGCTGAGTGAAGGCAGCTTAGATTGGAGTAGGGAGTCATTAAGTTTTTTAGTGCTGGGGTATTCTCAGGTTGTTTAAGGATTTTGAAGGCCTCTATGAGTTGGGACTGGTGAAGAAGGTGTGGGAATTCTATCCATCCAAGCTTTTTCAGGTTAGTACAGTGGTGTGTTCTGTAGGGTAGGCCTGTAATGAACCTGGCAATGTGATTATAGCAGGATGAGAGCTTGGCCAGATCAGATTTGTTAAGGTGAGTGAGGACAGGAGAGGCATATAGTAGGGTAGAGAGAAGGTGTGAACGGGCTGTGGCTGCCCTGGCATTCGGGTAAGGAAGGCTTTAATTCTATATAGGGTCCCAAGTTTCTTGTTGACTGACTTAATGGCTTGGTTGATATGTATATCAAATCTGAGTTTATTGTCAATGTTTACTCCTAATAGCTTTGTATAGGTGTCTGGGGAGATGATGGTCCCATTATTGGATTTTATAGTGAAGTTTTCAGTCGGAGATCTATTGGTTGGGTAGAAGAGAAGTAACTTGGTTTTGTTTGGATTTAAGATCAGGAGATGGTTGGCAAGCCAGTTTTCGACTTTGGTGAAGCTATGTTGGGTGGTAGTTAGTAGATTTGCAAGAGAGGCATTGGAACATATTATAGTCGAGTCATCTGCATATTGAATGCAGGTGGCTTCAGGGATGACTGTTTGGATGTCGTTTATGAAGACTGAAAAGAGGAGAGGTCCTAATATGGAACCTTGAGGAACTCCTATGGTATTTGGTAGTAGGCAGGAGAGCTTGTTTTGCCACATTACTACTTGTTGTCTCCCAGTGAGGTAAGCTTGAAACCAGTCAAGGGCTGGAGTATCTAGATACAGGGTTTTTACAGTATATAGAAGTAACTGATGGTTTACCATATCGAAGGCTTTCGATAGGTCCAGGAAGAGAGCGGAGGATATTTTTTTATTATTCCGGTTAAGATTAATGTTTTCAGTAAAAGAGAGGAGGGCAGTGGTTGTACTATGATGGGGTCTGAATCCATGTTGAGAGTTTGTGAGTAGTTTATTTTGGGTTAGATAGAGCATTAGTTGGTTGTGCATGCACTTTTCCATAATTTTGGCAAGTGGTGATAGTATGGCTATAGGTCTATAGTTGGATAGTTCTGTGGATGAACCTCCTTTGTGGAGTGGAATAACATAGGATATTTTCCAAATTGAGGGATTGAGGCCTCAGTTATGGTTCTGTTAATTAGGATTGAGATAGGGTAGGCTACGACATCTGCAGCAATTTGCAGGTATTCAGCCGCAGAAGATCGGCTGAAAGGGTGGTTGGCTTCAGTTTTTCAAAAGGGATCTGATAAAGGATGTGGACACTGGCTGGAAGTTAAAAGAGAGTGGTGAGTCGGGTATAGTGTTTATAGAAGTGTGGGGAGGAGAAAGTTGGTTAGCTAATGACTGGATGGTTTCTGTGAAGAAAGTATTGAATGAATTGGCTATATCTTCTTGGCTCTTGTCAGATAATGTTCCTGGGGTCGGAGTAGTGGATTTGCCTGGTTGGAGAAGTTTATTTATGCCTGCCCAGTACTTTTGAGTGTTATTCTGATGTTTATGTTGCAGATTGTAGAAGTAATTTTTCTTATCTAGTATGATGGCTTTTTTAGTCTCATTTCTAAGTTGTTGGAATTTGATACGATCTAGGGGTAGTTTGGTAGTGCGCCATTTATCCCACGCTTTGTCTCTAGTTGTTATTTTGGTTTTGGTGTCTGTTGTTAGCCAGGGTGCTAGTTGAGTTTTAATTCTTATTGAGCGTTTAGGGGCATGTGAGCAAGTATAGTAAGGAATGAATTGTTAAATGATGACACTGCCTCATCAAGGGGAAGGAACTTTAGTTTTGTCCAGTTACATGATTTGAGTTCAAGTTGAAATTTAGTTGGGTCAAAGTTTTTCTTGGATCTGATAGACCTATAAATAGGTAAGCTTGTACAATTAATTTTGTCTTAAATGATGTATGTAAGCAGGTGATCACTAAGATCATTAGGGAGAGTTCCAGACATATAGTTCTGGGGATGACTGTTGGTGAGTATCCAGTCTAGTATACTCTCTTTTTGGTTATTGTTACCTGTACGTGTGGTAGATGATATTATCTGAGAGAATCCATGTAGGTTAACAGGGATGGGGTTAGACTGTGCTGTGCATTGGTTCCAGTCAATATTAACATCGCCTAGGACAATGGTTTCTTGAGGGTAGTTGTTGGCTATCCAATGTAGAATGACCTCTAGTGTTTCTACATTGTTCCCAGGGGGAATATAGGTGACAATTAGGTTAATGCCCTTATGATTATTTAGTAGAATTTTTAGAGATAGTATTTCAGCGTTAGAGACCTGGGGTGGTTGTATAGGGTTAGTTATGATGTTAAGTGTGCTATTATATAAGATGGCTATTCCACCTCCTCTTTTCTTTACTCTATCTGCCCTAAGTATATTGTAACCAGGAGGCAGGATCTCATTGTCTTTGGTTGATGGCCGGAGCCATGTTTCAGATAGACACATTATGTTGGGGAGGTATGTGGCTAGTACAGCATGCAGGCTATGTATCTTATTGTTTAGGCTTCTAATGTTTAAGTGGCATATTAGGAGGGAGTTGACCGGTCGGTGGGAGAGTGGTGGGCTGGTAGGATTTTGAGTTAAGGTTGGGCCTGGATTAGGATGGATGTCCCCATCTTTGGTTATGTTTTTTTCTTAGATACGCTAGTAGTCTAATAACTTTGAATAGTAGTTTTAGTTCATATTTGGATTTTGGTGTTGATTGGAGTGGTTTTTTTAGAAGCAAGTGGTTGGAATTTATAATTTTGGGGTAGTGTAGTAGTGGGCGGAGGTAGGGGGGGTCTTGGTTTGGCATTTTGGATAAGAGAAACCTACGAATGTGAGATTTTCATAGCTAGTAAGAAAGTATGGCAGAATTAAGAGTGGTAAGATAAGAGGAAGGAGTTTATAATTACTTATAGACATGTTATATGTCATCAATGGGTGGGGTCAATGTGCTTCAGAGGAATAGTAGTGGTTAAACAGTAAAGTGGTGGGGGGGGGAGGAAATTGGAGAAGAAGTTGTGTAGGTTGGAGAGGAAGTAGGGGTGTGGCCTAGTGGCTATAAGTGTAGACACAGTGGGGGCGGGTGTGATAAGGGGGCAGGGAGGGGAGCGAAGCGAGCCCGAGTGTAGCGAGGGCGAAGCGGAGCAGGGCTAACCCAGTCCCAGTTTTTGGTCCTATGAGTGGGGTAAATAGTCTGACAGTGTAAGTAAGCAGATTGGAGTACAGGCTTGAAATTCAACATAAACATATACAGTTGTAAAATGTCTAATACAATTCAACATAAATAGG
The DNA here is from genome assembly GCF_019279795.1 of Protopterus annectens. Classification (NCBI taxonomy): domain Eukaryota; kingdom Metazoa; phylum Chordata; order Ceratodontiformes; family Protopteridae; genus Protopterus; species Protopterus annectens. Next base: position 1,474,274,269 of record NC_056745.1, on the reverse strand, counting down.
CATTTACAGTTGTAAAACACTTACTGGAGGGACACTGAGCCTTCATGGGGCCTGTAGCAGAGTGGATTGTAGTTTTACAAATGGTGCCTGCCACAGGTAATATTTATTAACTCTGGGATTGTCTTAAGATAATAAACAGGGAAGGGGAGGGGAGAACAAGGGTGTGAGCAGGCAGTTCTTTGTACTGCTGCTAATGAGCCAAAGCAAGACAAGTTTGTGTTAAGAACAATCACAATTGACCAAGGACTGCTCTGAAACTGTAAGTCTTGTCTTAATTTCTCAGGTGGAAAACCAGGATAACCTTGTATCAGTAGGCTACTGTGGTATAGTTTAAATAAACAAACACACAGTATTGATCAGTTATTGATACTATTTGCTAACAGAAGGGAATAAGAGAAAGTGGAAGATGTGTGTGTGTGTGGTGGTGGTGGTGGGGGGCTGCTTACAGCCAAAGCACAGTGCTCTCCAGGGGAAAATGAAGATTGGCTCAAACAGTTAGACACATACTCAAAGTTAACTGTAGCTGTTTGCAGACAGTTCAGACCCGGACTGCACTTTTCTTATAGGAATGTTAAAGATGGTACCGGAGTTGAATACTTAAGAGTGGTGTTAGGTTCAAAGTTAACTGTAGCTGTTTGCAGACAGTTCAGACCCGGACTGCACTTTTCTTATAGGAATGTTAAAGGTGGTACCGGAGTTGAATACTTAAGAGTGGTGTTAGGTTGGAGAGACACTGAGCCTTCATGGGGCCTGTAGCAGAGATCATACCCCTACAGACATGCACATACATATACACATTTAAACACCTCCTACCACTACCTGTGTGCAGGTATGTACATGATCTTATCTTTTTCATGGTCTTCACAACTGATTACAATGAGGAAATCAGCCCTTCAGTTACACAACCGAGCAATTCTTGAATCACTCGGCTGCATAATTACCCTAAGTGGATGCATTTCCAGGGACGGGCATGTGACTAATTAACATAGTCTTTCCCCTAAGAAGTGTCTCATTGTTAGATAGCATGGTTTTGATGACAGCCCACCAATGTGGTTTTAACAACTGTGGAGAATCACTGTGGAGGGCCTGTTTCTTAAACTGAAAGGACTACTGCTACAGGTTTTCTACCTGTCTAAAGGCTTACCACTGATGGTAGCCTTTCTGAATCCCAGCCAATATCTCCATAAGTAAAATATATATTGAAAGAACCAGTAAATGAACTGTACAATCCAAATCTGACACAATGCTGAAAGTAAGATAACGTCACTACAGAACTGATTACTTTGAGATCATACCTGAATCATGTAAAGAAGAATATTAGAAGGTGAAATATATCCATGAAATATTTTTTGGGATGCTATAACCCCTGCATCATTCTAACTATCATACCCAGTGCCCCACGACTAGCCTGGGTGGCCTGGTCCTCCTTGACTCCTGAACTAACACTGATTTTTGATCAGGTCTGACACTGGATCTTAAAGGAGCCCTGGACTGTCCTACATGTGTTGTGAAACTTCTCTTTAAGGCCTGTAACTTAGTTCCCCTCGCTCCCCCTAACGACATCTTTTTGTCATGGAGCTGGGTGCGCAGTGTGAGTCCTTCAAGGATGCTCTGACATGCTGTCACCCTTCCCACTCTTAGACTATGTCCAATGAGGCACAAATCCCAGCCTCTACTAGGGATGCTATTGGGAATGCCATAACCACATCCCACCTTGGGATGGGCACACTCCCATCCCTCCCTGCAATTCCATCGGACATGTGAGCACTAATCAAAAGTGGCTCACCTGGTCTGTAGTCAGGGCTTTATCCCTCTATGCCACTTGAGCAGCTGTATATACTTAAAATATTTCTAAATTTTCATCAGAGATTTCCAGACTCTCTAATGTAGCTAACTTTAAATATCAACATATACAATTATTGAGAATCTGAATAACATACAACAATCTGTAAAGAAAGAAAAGTATTCACCATTACAATGGGTTTAGATCAGAAGAGTCTTGCAAAATATTACTCTGAAGTTTTGGGAGTAATTAACAGGATGGTGTAAAAATAAAGTGAATGTGAATTATAACACTGACTATGCAGATTTATAGATAATGCACTAATGCAATGTATGTTGGCTTTGCTTAAATTATGACTGTACACATCACACACACACACACACACACATATATAAATATATATATATATATATATATATATATATATATATATATATATATATATATATACTTCAAAATTTTGAAGTACAAAAACACCAAATGACAAAACCTCAATCCAAACTGACCGAAACTCAAAAGCTTAAAAAGAAAATCATGTTTTTTGTAGTAGGCAAGTCCCTCCCTCAACCTTCGATTTCCACACACTCTGCTATTTATATATACCCAATATACCAACTACAAAACTGCACAACAGCAGGGAAAGGACAAATTCCTACTCCCCGATATTCTGCTGCCTCCCACAAACTAACGCTGGCAGAAGTGATCAAATGAGTTTTTGATCACTTCTGCTGGCTGTAAAAACTTTCAGTATTATGAACATTTGATCATATAAATGTACAAAATGGAGCGACCAGTGTTGACCAAAACCACTAATACAAAACACACACTGTCAGCAGTCAAGAAATCTTGAAAAGGTTTTCTTGTGTAGTCGAACACAAATAGCAGTGACCAAAGAAGTCAGCAAAAAAATTCACTTTAATAATGAAACTGGAAAACCACCAGATTGAGCACTTTCATCCCCTGACCAGGGATTTCATCAGAATCAACACTTGTTTCATTTGAACTGTACAGGATGATGAGATCACGCAAGACACTTGCCGCATTTCACAATTCTAACTTTGGGTCGCGTTTCCTGCTCTTCACTCTCGGTCACTGCATCTCTGTTCGAGCTGCCTCACACGTCCAGAATTAGGCTCCTAACACTCGCCCACAATTAGGTTCCAGGTACTCTGCAAGTTAATCTACTGGTAAGCTTCTTGCACTCCACAAGTTAATCAATAATTAAACCTCTGGTACTTAACAACTCCTTCTGGCTATAGTTACCCCAACAGTATCCATTATTTGTTTTGAAAATCCTGTCTAAAAAGACACACTTCTTTGCCTTTTTAATTTGCAGGCCTTGCTTATAACATTTTGTTAAAGTGGATTTTATTGCTGAATTCTTTGGTCACTGCTATTTCTGTTCGACTACACAAGAAAACCTTTTCAAGATTTCCTGACTGCTGACAGTGTGTGTTTTGTATTAGAACATTTGATCATATAGTGTGTTTCCATATACACACACACACACACACACACACACACACACACACACACACACACACACACACACACACAGAGACGTTTCTTTCTTTCTATATATATATATATATATATATATATATATGTGTACACACACACACACACATATATATATATATATATATATATATATATATATATATATATATATTTCACACACACACACATTTTGCATACATACACACACACACACAAATATATATATATATATATGTGTGTGTGTGTGTGTGTGTGTGTGTGTGTGTGTGTGGGGGGTTGTGTAGAGAAGAGAATCACTATTATGTGCAGCGAGAGTATGGTGTTTATCATATGGATCAGTTCTACAGTAGCCTTGGCTGTATTGCATTATATCCTTCTGAGGATATAACAGCCCAGTCATCTTCTGGAGTTTCAGGGCACCTTCCATACACCCATATTGTTAGTCAGCTCAACCATACCTCCCTCTCAACCTCTTAGAGCAAGACATCTGGACAAAGCCACAAGTAATGGGGGGACAAAGGCCCCCAAATAGGGACACTTTTAAAATGCTGATGTTACAAACTGAGAAAGTTGACAGAATAACTGTTTTTGTATTAGCATGAATTTTCTGAGGGATATGAAGCCTGAAACTCAAATGACTACTATTATTTTCTGATTTCAGTCCTCAATGATTTGCCAGTGATTTGCAGAAAGTCATAATTAATGAGAAACTTACCATAAATATGAGGTCAAAATCTGGACATTCTGCGGACATCTGGACAGCTGAGAGGTATGACCTCACTCTGCTTCAGAAGGCAGGTTTGGCTGCTAGGCAAGGCCTTTCAGAGCTTTCCTGATGCTAAGAGGGCTTTCAATGATCAGTGGTGGGCTATCACTTTCCAGTGTTGTTAAGATAACTTCCTTTTAGGAGGAAAAAAAAAACATTTACAATGGCTTTTCATGACCGAAACTGAACTTTTTGTGAAAATATTCATTTTAAACTTGGAAAAGTGTTTTTTTTTCACTGTCATGTGATTTTTAGTAACTTTTAAACAGTAGAAATTCATTTTAGTTTTGTGGAAAAAATGCTGTTAAACATCAAGTGCAAAATGTTTTTACTATTTATTTTTGTTACACGTATACCTCCTCTTATAAAGTGGGCTTTCTCATTGTAAAATGCATAGTTTTTACCTTAGTTACTTCAGTGGACCTATATTTATTAAGTTTAATAATAAACTGTTTTTTTCTGTTTACTGTATGCTGAGCAACTGTCCAATTACTTCCTGATTCCATGCCATCCAGCACTTCCTTCTGATGATGCAGTTGGTTTCCATGCCATCCAGCCCCTCCTTCTGATGATGCAGTTGGTTTCCATGCCATGCAGCACCATCTTCTGATGATGCACTAGTGTGGAGAAAACAGTTCTGAAGATGGTTGACATGTTTTCCTTAGTCTGCAGCAGATGTTATTTCAAAGTAACCAGAATGCAACACAATCAGCCACCAAGTGAGACAATAAAAATGCAGCTATATTCAAATGAAAGATAACAAACGTAAGATGAAACATGATAAGATTCTTAGAAGGATGTATAGTGCTTAGCATACAGTGTAATAAAACAGATGTAAAACTAATAAATCATTGTCTAGCAATGGGTTTTAGGGAGAAAGCTATCAATGTGTGAATCACCTCAAAAACAGACCTAGTGTATAATTCATTTTCTATATATGTTCTACCACATGGAATTAGTCAAAAGAAAACATTAAGAATAATTTGCTCGTCTGTGAAAATGAAGATACAATAAAGTGACTCATAGGGGGGCGTGGCCAAGGATGAACACAGGGTAGCAGCAGATTACTTCAGCTCCACCAACATAACTACATTAACAGGAAATTATTACTTCAAAACTCAACTAATGGAATAATTTTCTTTCTAAAAACATTTGGACTATCATTACTTATAATATCCAAAAAAGAAAGAAAATTTAACTGACTTTCCTGTCAGAAATCTTTTTGGAAATTTCTCTTTCATCACTTCTGTTCAGAATGAGTTCCAGCAAGGCTAATAGTCAGGATTCCATCATTAAGAAAGAGCTTCAGACATTATTATCAACTATACAGCAACTAACAACTAAAATGGACAGACTGGATGTTAAAATTGACAATTTTATAGAGAAAACCACAAAACAAATGGATGTGCTACACCAAGATCTACAACATCAGAAAGCCCAGATAACAGGTATAGAAGATGCACTTAATGATATGGACAACAGAATTAAGGAAGAAGAAATGAACATTAAATTCTTATTGAAACAAAACACTCACCTTCAATCCAAACTAGATGACTTGGAAAACAGATCCAGACGTAACAATATAAGGATTTTTGGACTGCCAGAAAATATAGAAGGTAATAATATTACATCTTTTTTAAACACTTGGCTTCCCAAGACTTTAGATCTGTCAGAGGCATTTTCTTTTGGCATTGAAAGAGCCCATAGGTCTTTATCCATTTCTAATACAAATAAAAATTATCCTAGATCAGTTATTGTAAGATTTTTATCATCTTATGACAAGGAGATGGTATTAAAATCTGCATGGGCTAAATCACCTATAAAAATTAATGAAGCAACTGTGCGCTTTGACAATGACTATTCCTCTTTGGTAATATCAAAAAGAAAGGTCTTTTTACCATTAACAAGAGAACTTAAGAAAGCACAGTACAAAACTCATCTTTTATTTCCTTCCAAACTGAAAATCTTTTTACCTGATGGCCCTAAAATTTTTGAAGACCTGGACTCTGCTTTGGTATATATTAAAAAAAATAAAATACTAGACAAAATAGAGGATATGGAATGGGCAAGTCCTTCGTTAAAAAGAATGGCGACAGGAACATCTTGGAAGACATCAGAGAAACAAAAAAGACTAAAAAATAAATGACATGTTTTATATTTCTTTGAACTCTTTAATTACAGTTTCTGTATTTACAAGAAAACCACATATATCTTAATGATTTGTACAAAGTTATACTAATGTGCAAGAACTGAAGTTTGTTTTATGGATAATCAAACTTTCATGAGGAACAAATAACCTGATATAAATCAACTTGTTTCTCTTTTGTAACTAAGAGACCTAAGGTTAGTAATATGTTATATCTTTCTTTCTTTATTTATTTTAAATAATAGTACTCTATTTAAACTAAACACATATGGGAGGGGGAGGGAGGGCAGGGAGGGGGGAAAGATGAAAAGAAGGAAAAAAGGGGACAAATAAAATATTATCTCTTTAAAATTATTTATGCTGTTTAAATTAAAACTGCTTTATATTATACTATGATGAAATTGCTTAAACACATAATATCAAATAATAAGTTATGATATAACTGTAGTTGATTAGAACTAAAGCAGTTGTAAGTAATGTGTTTCAGGTTTTACTTTACTAAAAGAAACAGCAAGTAAATATATATGTAGATAGGTTTTTTTTTTTTTCTTCTTCTCTCTTTCAAGAAGTAACAAGGTTCTGATAATATTGATGTGTGTTTGTAACATACTTTGAATGAGAAAATGAAATGGGACACATAAATATAAGAAATGTTTATGTTAAATAATTTAAGGCTTGGTTTCACTGCCATAGAAACTGCAATGACTTGTGGAGTGCTTCGAGAAGGTTTTACACTGTATAAATCCTTTTACATTCAAAATCAAAGTTTGTCACTTACTTTTACTAAAATTCCCACCAGAATGTTATGAGACAATTTTAGTTATAGGTATCCTCGTGAATAGTGTCCTCGAGCCGATTTGAAAGCTTCAACATTCAGCAAATGCACAGAGAAGCTGAAAGCAGCCATTTTGAACTTTGACCCCTGATTTCACACAGACACGTCGCAAATTCAAGAAGTAAACCAGTTTCGGGAAGTAGAACTGCTGTAAATGCGGTATTGTGATGAAAAACGAACTTTATGACAACAAAATGTGAGTTTTTCTTTATAATAATTTACTTATTTAAGATGTAACTTATAAAATGTAAAAGCTATAATGATTTTTAATGTTTTAATATGCCATAGTAAACAACTGAAATAACTTAGAATGCATAGAAGCTAAACTCATGCATATATGACTCTGAAAGCTTATATAGCTGCTGCACTTCAATGCATATAGGTGCTTATAATTTAATGATATATAACATTATATTACATTTATTTTAACAAAGATAAATAAGTATGTGCATTATTATGATTTTATTTCAGAAGAAAGTGTCATGTGATACATTCTAAAGCTGCAGTGTGGATATATGAGATATAGCAGGCTTTCATCACAATGATTCATGCATAACTAGAGATCAACATTGCTTTGTAGTCTGTTTTTTATCTCATATACTGAGAATAATCATTTTTATTTAAATGGTAAGAACAAGTAAGTGAAGGAAGCTTGTAGTACATGTAGTTTAAAGTTTTAAAACTATTAATAATACTGTTATGGCAGAACATATGAATACTCTAATGTAAATAATATTTTGAGTCATAATAGCCTTAGATAATAAATGTTATTAAATTCAAATGAACATAAACATATAATAAGAACCTACCACTACAAGTTTATATTAAACAACTAAAAGGGTATCTTTTTTTTTCTCTCTCTCCTCTGCTCTCTCTTTCAAGATTGTTAGAATGCTTTTATGATAATGTATACATTATATAGAATATATATATACATAACATTGTTAAGATGACTATAAAAGTTTTATATGATAATACAAAGTTATTCTCAAAAATAATGTTGGTAATGCTTCTATTTCTCAAAGATGATTTATAATGAGTCATTTATTGTATAAGTTTTAAAGTAAACAAATATGAGATATACATAATACATGTTAGTGATATTGATTATAAGTTCTGTTTTAGTTTCTTATATATTATCATAAAGATTAGTTAGTGTAAATGTTATAATAACCTATTTCTTAACTTTCATATCTAACTATTACATTAATTACATAATTGATCTTCTTTTATTTATTATACTGTAAAATAAGAAGCTGTTATATAAATTAAGTCCTGCTATAATAGATAATCAAAATAAATGAGCTTAACTTTAGTTAATAAAAGTTAGTATTTAATTAATTTGGTGGCAGCTGGAGTACTGCTGCTTAGGATAGGGAGATAACTTGAGTGGTATTTGCTACTCGAAGTTGGAGTTTTTAACTCCAGGCTGGATGCAATGTTTAATCCAAACAATATTTTCACCTGATTTTTGTTATGTGTACATAGTTTTGACATCCACATCACATTTTATAAACTCTCTGTTACTACAAATAAAAGTTAAAATCTCACAAAACTTCATAAGATCTTCACTAATTGCAGCTATAATTAATATAATACCTAAAGGAGGAGACATAATAATACTTACTTTAGTAAATGCTATTCTGATTATATGTTTTATATGTTTATAAAAGTTAAATGGTAACTTTAAAAGGAATTTCTCTAAACATTAATGGATTGAATAACCCATGTAAAAGGGGAAGTTTAATGAGATATATTAACCTGCATAGAGCCAACTTAATATTCCTTCAGGAAACACATCTTCTGAAAAAAGATATAGATAAATTAGCCACTAATAAATATACAATCTTGGTTAGCTCAGAACACACACAGAAAAAAAGAGAAGTGGCTATTTTATGGAACAAAAATATGCCCACACCTAAAATTATTAAGTCATATAAAGATGACAAAGGAATGTTCTGCCTGGTTACAATACAGATTAATGGGAAAATCTATACATTGATTGATGTATATTGGATACCAGGAATTGGCACTAATACAGTGAAATACCATCTCAATAAGATTATATTATTTTCTAAAGGAGATATTATTTTAGCAGGAGATTTTAACTGTATCCTACATGAAAAAGATACTACTACTATAGGAAAAAGGAAAATCACATCTAATGCAAAACATTTAAAGGATTTCATTAATGTATATCATCTGAATGATATTAATAATCAGGCAGATTCTAAATCATTACCATACAACTTTTTTTCTAATAGACATAGAACATTTTCAAGAATAGATAAAGTCTTTATTTCTAACCAAATGGTAAATGACCTAACTAATTCTAAGATCATTTCATGCCCTATATCAGATCATAATTCAATTGTCTTTGAATTTATGGTAAATATTACTCATAATGTTCAGATCAAAAGAATACCTGCATACCTAACTCAACTAAAAGATTATAAAGATTATATACTTACAGAGGTACAACATTTTTTGGACTTAAACACTACACCTGATGTCTCCATTATTTACATTTGGGATGCTCTAAAATCTTATTTATATGGACAAAGTATCAGGTGGTATAATAACAAAAGGAAAACTTGGGACAAGGAATTAATAGACATACAAAACAAATTAGACTCATATAAACATAATAATAAGGAAAATATTATGGACAAAAAAGTCAATGAGGAAATAAATAAATTAAATGAGAAATACAAAGAAATTTTAAATCACAAAGTCAAAATAACATTAGAGAAATATAAATTGTTGTCTTACTCAATAAGTCCGAAATACTGACATAGACTTAAAAATAAAACGAAAAGGCTTAATAAACAAAATCACATCAAAGAAATTTTTTCTTCAAGGAAAAAGAAGAATGTTTCTAGTTTACCAGAAATATTAGATGAATTTAGAAATCACTTTCATAACATTAACCATAATAACATTAATATGGAATCTAAAGATAGAATAAAGAACTTTATAATTACAAACATGAACAAACAACTTAATAAACAATAGGCTGGATTAATAGATAAAAATATTTCATATACAGAGGTTATCACACAAATAAATAAACTTAAATTAAACAAAGCACCAGGTAATGATGGTATTATTCCTGAGATTTATAAAATCCTTCCTAAGAGTACCTATTCATTAATACGAAAGGTTTTTATTTCAGCTCAAAATGAATTGATAATTCCCCCATCTTGGCAATACACATTTATTTCACCAATCTTGAAACCCAATAAAGATCCAACCAGATGCACATCATACAGACCCATTTCACTACTTAATGTTGACTACAAAATGTTCATGAATATATTTGCTGACAGATTAAAGACAATCATTCCAAGTATAATAGATATAGATCAGACAGGCTTTATTACAAATAGAAATACTTTTGATAATATAAGAAGAACTTTAACTCTGATTGATTATGCAAACAGAAAAAAGAAAGCTTTGACACTCATCAGCCTTGATATAAGTTCAGCATTTGACTCAGTAAGTTGGGACTATCTGTTTATCTTATTAAAGTGTACAAATTTCTCTAATACATTTGTGAATTTAATTGAACATTTATATAAAGGAGCATTGGCATACATTAAAATTGGAACATATGTCTCACAAAAGATACCCATATTAAAAGGCACAAAACAAGGGTGTCCACTTTCACCATTGTTATTTACTTTAATAATGGAGCCTTGGGCTAATTTGATTAGGAACAGCAATGATATAGATGGATTTGGTATAGATGAAAATACAATATCTAAAATACAACTTTTTGCAGATGATGTTTTAATTACATCAACAGGGACAAATTCTTCTATGCAGTCATTATTTGATAAGATGACAGACTTCAAGAATATTTCAGGTTTGATATTTAATGAAGAAAAAACTAAAATATTACCAATATACATAGGGAAAAATGTTCTCACTAGTGATTTTCTTAAATACATACCCAATTCAGGTCAAATAACTTATTTAGGCATAATATTTACTAAAGATATTAAATCCATTATACATCATAATTATAGTAATTGTCTTCATAATATACAAACTCATTTCAATAGCTGGAACAATATGCTTTTTACCATGGAAGAAAGACTCACAATTATTAAAATGATAATATTCCCGAAGATATTATACATAATACAATCAATAATACTCCCACTTACAAAAATAATTATTAAGAAATTAAATTCACAAATGTTAAATTTCTTATGGGCACCTAATAGACCTAGGATTGCATTAAAGAAACATACTAATAGTTGGTCTCAAGGGGGTATAGCATTTCCAGACTTTGAATTATACGCTATCTCTTCTATTATAAAAGTTATTGTCTTCATAATATACAAACTCATTTCAATAGTTACTAATAGATCAGTCATATGTTGCAAAATGGAAGGAATATTGGGAATTAATTAGCATGCACTTCACAAAAATAATGTTAACACACAAAAATACTATTATAAACAATCCCATGTTATGCTTACTTAAAGAGTTTTGTACCTCATCTATTACACCAAAATATATAACTAGTTACCCATTAAATATTATTATTAGATATCATAATTTTATATATATGCATCCCAAGTATAAGGAATTGAATTTTATCTTATTTCCCATAATATATACACAAGGTATTCTTTTATCATCCACCTCTGAAAGAACTCTTCTAGTCACAGAGAATAATTTAAAGTATTGGTATCAGATGCTATCAGACAATAAAGTAAAAAATTTAGACTTCTTAAAGCAAGAATTTGATTTGAGAGAAACATGTTGGTTAGAGATTTAGAGTTTTAGACAACATCTTGCTAATAAACTTGACTTAATGTCTTTAACAGTTAAATAATCTGTTCCAATACTGATTGACTACTTGATATTAAATTTACAACAAAGGGTTTCTGATAAAGGTAAGCTCTCATACATACATAAAATTATTAGAGATGAAACTTATTATAGTTCAGATAATTACTGGAATTATTTCAATTCCATTAATGGTGAATTACCAAAACAACAAGATAAACAATTTATATTGGAATCTGCTTATAAAACTACTTCATCTATTAATTGGAGACTTTATACCTGGAAATTTTTACATAGATCTTTCTATACACCCCTAATGATGAAAAAAATTAACAAAAAAGATAACATATGTAAGAGATGTACTGTAGAAATAAATGCTGATTGGGCACATATGTTTTACAATTGTATAAAACTGAAGGAATATTGGATGTTAGTTAATGATTTTTTGCAGGCTCTTTTTACAGATAATTTCATAGTCTCTAAGTCACTTATATTATTTAACACCCCTGTACCTAAATGTGTTAAAAAAGTTAAACTTCCTTTACTATGGTCAATTCTAGCAGTGGCTAGAAAAATAATAACCAGAAACTGGATTTCAGATACTCCTCCTTCATTTAATGAATTTAAAAATGTTATGATTGAAGTGTGTCATATGGAACTAATGACAATAAAGTCAAGAACTATTAGGAAAACATCTTACTATAATATATGGAATACCTTACAAAACATGTTAAAACAGTCTTAATTTTATTAATAAGATGTTACAGTTTAATTAATTGATTTAATTTAGAGTGGATGTCTTTGTAAATACTTTAGTTGTTTTATGAAATGTTATAATAGTTTATATGTTAACTGCTTGCATAAGATTGTCATAATATTTATTTTGTATGTTAAAACTAATAAACTTGTTTTAAAAAAAAAAAGATACAATAAAGTGAACATTCCATAGCAAACAACTGCTTACTATAGTGCAGAGAGTGCAAAGTTTGTGTCTAACAGCTTTTAAAGTTGTACATATCAGAGGAGCATTTCAGTTTGCCTTCAGTCCACACCTCTCAGCTCTCCCTAAGTTTGCCTCTTAGTTTGTTCTGACTCTAGTGAAGACTTTGAATTTCTGGTAAATCACTGGAAAGTTCAGTCACTCAATAATGAATGAGAGAGTTGTATGCTTCATATTGTTCAGAAAATGCATGTTGATCCAGAACCTGTTGCTCTATTAACTTTTTAAGTGAATTAGAGACATATTTAAATACTGTCCATGACTTGCTCCTTTGTCCTCCCATTATTTTTGGATTTATCCAGAATTCCTCATCAAAGGAGTTGAGTGGTAGGCTGATGTCTGTTGAACAGTTCTAAGCATTTTTACCAACTTTCAAATCTTGCTAAGAATCATATGCTATTCCGTCTTACTTTTTTTCCATTCTCCTTGAATATAACTGTGTTTATTTATTCATTTACTGTATGACTTGGTGACTGATTGTGTTGCATTCTGGGTATTTTGTAATAACATCTGCTGCAAACTACAGAAAACATGCCAGCCCGCTATGGAACTCTCACTTCCCTAATGCATCATTAGAAGGTGGGGCTGGATGGCATGGAACCAGGAAGTAATTGGACAGTTGCTTAGCAAAGAGTGAATGGAAACACCAGTTTATAAAAATTAATAAACATAGGTCCACTAAAAGTAACTAAATTAAAAACTACAAATTTAGAATAATAAAGCCCACTTAACAAGTTGAGGATATAATTATAGCAAAAAGAAATGGTAAAAAAAATTGCACTTGGCCTTTAATACTAATTTAAAACTACTTTTTTGAGATAAACTTGAATTATACAATAACAGGTCACTTATTTTCAAAACCGTACATGCTGATTGGAGAGCTCAACCAGTGTGCCCATTGAAAAATGAGCATATACCAAAAGAAAAAAGTCCGACCACTGAAGTACCATTGAGAGGCTGGTCTTTTCTATTGGCATATGCTTAACAGACAGCAACATTTGAGAAAAATCAGGTACGTTCTGCAAATATAAGCAATTAGAAATGTACCTGATTTTCCTCATATTTAGACACTGTCCTTCATAAAAATTTGGGCAAAAAAAAAAACAGCAACAGAGATTCTCTGTTCTCCAATGTTTTTCCAGGACTGCACTGATGTACTATGCAAGTGCAAGAATGTAAGTCCCATATGGATATGCAGTACGTCAACAAAGTAGGAAGAATGCAGAAGGACACTACAGCTCTATTATACAAAGACATTATTTAAGAAAGGTAAGAATTTTCTTTCTGAAATAATGTAATTATATAATAGCAATAATGCACTCCTTAGTATAGGTATATGGAGATTTACTGACCCCTAGTTGTGGATTATTGCTTAAATGTTCGTCATTCCCACTGCGTCTGTGTCACTTAGGGTTATCTGCCCCACTGTGTCTGTGTCACTCAGGGTTATCTGCCCCACTGCGTCTGTGTCACTCAGGGTTATCTGCCCCACTGCGTCTGTGTCACTCAGGGTTATCTGCCCCACTGCGTCTGTGTCACTTAGGGTTATCTGCCCCACTGCGTCTGTGTCACTCAGGGTTATCTGCCCCACTGCGTCTGTGTCACTCAGGGTTATCTGCCCCACTGCGTCTGTGTCACTCAGGGTTATCTGCCCCACTGCGTCTGTGTCACTCAGGGCTATCTGCCCCACTGCGTCTGTGTCACTCAGGGTTATCTGCCCCACTGCGTCTGTGTCACTTAGGGTTAGCTGCCCCACTGCGTCTGTGTCACTCAGGGTTATCTGCCCCACTGTGTCTGTGTCACTCAGGGTTATCTGCCCCACTGTGTCTGTGTCACTCAGGGTTATCTGCCCCACTGCGTCTGTGTCACTCAGGGTTATCTGCCCCACTGCGTCTGTGTCACTCAGGGTTATCTGCCATGGTAACCCGGTAATGGACAGCTTTCAAAAGTTCAGACTCTCCTCCCCCTCTCTTCCTGTGACAGCTGATTGGCTGAGCATATCTAGAAAGGAAAGCCTTTAGTTGTGACAGGAAGTGAGTGCTCAGTCTTTTTCTGCCATCCAAAGAAGAAAGTACTGTGCATTGTGCTGTATAATCAAATGGATAACTTAAACAAGATGTACAACATTTTAAACAATTTGGAAGTATATGAGTCTATATTACTAAATGAGATACATATAGCGAATAGACGTATATATTTGATCTGGAAGAATACTTGCTAGATCAGAGGATTACTATGGATACATACAATTTCCTTAAAGTTAAGAACCCCCTACTAGCTTCTATCTTTGGTATTCCCAAAGTTCACAAAAATGTGACACAACCCCCTTTTTGACCTATAGTGGCAGGGGATAAATCTGAAACATTTCCCTTTGGAGTCATTATAGGTAATTGGCTTAAACATTGCTACAACAACATTGATTATCTTTTAAAAGACTCCTGGGATTTTTTAGGTAGAATTAAAAGTAAACATTGGGAGAAGGATTTATTATTTTTAACTAGAACTTAGAGCCTGAGTAATACAACATAACACAACACTTCATATAGTACTTTTTAGTATTCACATTTTTTAATATATATATATATATATATATATATATATATATATATATATATATATATATATATATATATATATTTAAAAACACACTTTTTGCATGCATTTTAAAGTGCATTTTAACATGCAAGTGCTTAAATATTTTTTTTAATTGAAAAATTATGATTTATTCATGTTATTTTGGTACAAGTTATTTATGTTGTAAAGTACCTATTTCTTTAAGTAGCTAGAGTTCTTAATTAATACATCACTTCCTTTTACCTCATTTCCACATCTATATAAGCATCTGCAATGCTATTTTATTGTTGAATCTGATGAAGTCCTGTTAAGCAGGATGAAAGTGCTTATTCCTTTTGTACTACTAATAAAAGAAGTTTTTATTTGACTTTTCTTCATGGTAGTTTGGGAGTCTTTATAGCCTAGGACCATCTGAGCCAGTTTTGCAGTGGTAGTGTTTGTGTCTTAGTGCAAGAAATGTGGACAAAGCCTAACATAATTTGGGGACAAAGTCCGCAAAACAGGGACACATTTTAAGTATTGCTCTTATAAATTCAGAAAGTTGCTAGAATAACAAAATTTGTGTTAGTGTGCATTTTCTAAAGCATATGAAATCGGAAACTCAAATGCATGTTATTAAATAAATAAATATTTAGTGACTTTTATCTTTAGATCATACCAGTGATTTGTCAAAAAACTCACAATTTTTATGAAGAACAGACCAAAAATATGAAGCAGAAATCTGGACATTCTGCAAACATCTGTACAGAGATATGATTAATGTCCAGATTTTTGACTCATAGTTTGGTCCATTTCTCACAAAATTGTAGTTTCTGGCAAATCATTGAGGACTGACATCCAAAAATAATGGCAGTCACAGACATTTGATTTTTCAGACTTTACATCCTTCAGAAAATTCATACTAATGTAAAACCTGTTATTCTATCAACTTTGTAAGTTTTTAAGAACAATATTTAAAACGAGCCCCTATTTTTGCGATTTTGTCCCCCCAATTATTTCTGGTTTTGTCCAGATTTCTTGCTCTAAGAGGTTGAGAGGTCTGCCTCCTTCTCATTTTATTATTAGATTTATTATTTTCTTTCTATTTTTATGTTTATTAAAATGTTCTAATATTTTATTTCTGTCAGTGTTTACAGTAATTCCTGTGGATTTTCTGCATGCAACAGTGTTTATTTGGTGTCTGACTTTGCCAGATACTTGTTTTTACTGTTTCTGGGGAAACTCTATGTATTTATTTCTTTCTTTCAGAAGTGCAGTGTGTATGTCTGCTGTTTGATACCAGGTGCTGGCTTGTGCAATCAGAGCTGCAAATTAATCACGCCTGCATTTACTGTTGTTACTGTGCTTTAATTTCAGGGAAATATTGCAGAACTTGGATTTTTCAGCATTTATACATTGTTTACTATATGTATTATCTGCTCTTTGTGTTTGTAACATGGAACAGTGATTTTTATCATATATTACGTTACTTGAATGTGCTGTGGAGATTTTATTCTCTCTCTCTCTTTCTCTCTCACTCACAAGAAGAAATCGTTTAAATTGCTATTAAACATTATTTTATGGCAGTTTAATGTGTGTAGAGCTAATGTAACACTGGTTTGGCCCAATGGCTGTTTTAATGTTTGGACTTTGTGTACTGGCTATTCTTTAAGTAATGTCAGTTGTAAAACAATCACATTTTCAACTGTTTTTTTTTTTGTGATAATAGCACAGTTTGGCAGTTTACTTGTGTAGGCTGTACTTATTACTATAAAGTGTACAATACATTATCCAGTAGTCAATTTATTATTCTGGCTAGTGTTTTCTCTTCTGAGTTGATGGATCCTAACTCTGGTATCCCTCCTGCCCATCAAATCTGGTTGCACTTAAAAAGAAAAGCGAAATAAAAATATTTCTTAGCCTCAGTTAGTGATTCTGTCTGCTGACCACTTACGTTTTGCCCAGTCTCCCTCTAGTGTAGCTTTACTGGCCTTTATGGAAAAGGCTCATAGGTTCATAGGTTGATACTAGGCTATCTGCCCTAGGGCATTTATAAGCCTAGCCAGAGTGTGTTTGGCTTTCGTCACCCTTTTAGATTAGTTGACTGTGCCTCTGTATAGTAGGTCACAGAAGATAGCCCTATTAAGGTTAGTTTACTGTACCTCTGTCTAGCAGCGACATAGAAGAGATCCCAGGGGTAAACTTATGATCTCCCATCCACTCGTCAAGATTTCTCTTGGAGACGGTCAGTGAGGGTCTCTGCCTAACATGGATTGGGATTTTGTTCCAGAGTGAGGGGAGCCTCTGGGATATGAATCTGTCCCTCCAGCATGTCCTATTTATTTCTGTGCTGAGGTTCAAGTCCCTGGAGCATGTAGCTCTAAGAGATTTGGATTTCCTGAGGTGGAGCATGTCCATTAATTCTGGGTTGGACATGGCTTTAGACGTCAGACACAGATCACCTCGGAGTAGGTGATACACAACTGAGTAGAGCTGGAGTTTCTTTAGCCAAACTGCATAGGGCATCTGTTTGAGTCCCCTGATCCTCTTAGTGAGGTACTTTTGGGGTCTTTCCAGTTGCTGCAGGTGTTGGGTAAGGTACATCCCAAATGGGGCATTGTATTCAATTATGGGCCTGATAAGTGATGAGTAGAGGGGCACAATGACCTCACTTGATCTAGATGAGAACCCTTTTGTGATAAGGTGGGCTATATAGAAGGTCTTTCTAACCACTTTGGCAATGTGATTGTCAAAGGAGAGATTACTATCTACTTGGGTCCCCATGTCCCTAATTACTGCTTCCGTACTTAATGGATTACCACCTATGTGGTAATTTGTGGGCACTTTGTTTTTCCCAAAGGGTATGACTATGCACTTTTTGGCATTTAGCTTTAGGCCATGGCTCTGGCACCAGTTATCTGTCTCTGTGAGACCCTTTTGGAGGATGCTTGTGTTAGCCAGAGAGCCGATTATGGCACCCAGTTTGCAGTCATCTGCAGACTTTGTCAGCCATAGTCCACCCATGTTAGCCTGTACCTCGAAAAATATATACCGAACAAGAGAGGTCCCAGGACTGAGCCTTGTGGGATGCCACTTGTAACTGGTTTAGAGTCTGACATGGCACCTACAATTCTGACCATGTGGGTTCTATCCTTGAGCCAGTTTGCAACCCATCTTGTGACATAGGGGTTGATATTTAAGCTGGTGAGCTTATTTATGTTGCCCAAGTGGGGTATTGCCTCAAAGGCTTTTGCGAGGTCCAGGTAGGCTGTGTGGACTACCTTCCCTTCATCTATGGCTTTGGTAACGGTTTCAAAGAAGTCGACCAGGTTCAAGAGGCAATATCTGCCCTTATCAAAGCCATGCAAGAAGGACCACTGTTGCTGTGCACCATTCCTTGGGTACATATCCTGTAGTAAGGCTGAGATTGAACAGTGACTTTATGTGAGGGTTTAGTTCTTCTTGGAGCTCGTGTAAGATGCAGCCCGGGACACCATCTGGTCCCACTGATGCTGTGTTTTTTGCTTTGGAGTGGGCAGCTCTCACCTGTGCATCTGTGATCTCAGGGAGGCTACACTCTGTTGGGATAGATATTTGCTCTTTTGGGGGGTAAGGGGGGGGGAGTTTGCACTGAACCTTTCTGCCAGGATGTTGGCAATGTCTGTGGGTTCAGTATATTTTTTGTCATTTTGCCCTAACTCAGAGCATATCTGGGAGTTGCCTCCCAAATTCCTGACATAACTAAAGAAGGCCTTGTGATTATCTTTAGTGACTTGTGCAATTTTTCTTTCGAAGCTGGCCTTAGATGATTTTATGAGGGATCGTAGTTTCTCGCTAGTACTGATCAGAGATGCCTTCCCTTTTTGGGATTTTGCTCAATCATGTAGTAGCTTCCTCCTTCTGTTGCATAGCTTATTTATGGCTGGGGTCTACCAGACAGGTCTCCTGCCTTTGGAGGAGTGAGTCTTGGTTTTATTTGGGATAACATGCTCCATGCATTCCAGTAGGTGTCCATAGAATGCTTTTGTAAAGGATTCTGCAATTTGGGCCGTATTTTCCACTGGCCCAGGGACTTTGAAGGATTCCACCTCGGTTTTGAGAAGTGTCAGCTTTGCTTTTGAGAAGTTCTTCACCGTGGTTTCCTTGGCTGGGGGTGGGGACGGAATATGGATGTCCAGTGAGATTAATTTATGGTCTGATCTTACCAATGAAGCGTATACCTCTGGTGTGGAACATAGAGACCCCATGTTGGTGATGACCAGGTCCAATATGTTTTCCCCTCTTGTGGGAGTGGTGACCAGTTGTTCCATAGCATTTGAGTTTATAAATTCTAGGAACCATTGGGTGAGGGTGTTGGGGCTTGAGTAGTTTTTCCAATCAATGTTTTGTAGTTGAAGTCACCCAATATAATGGTGTTTGGAGAGACCTTCATATTCTCCAATGTTCTCAGGAAATCTGACTGGGGTTCCTGTGTTTGGGAGGGTGGTCTGTAGCAGGCTACAAACTGAAAGGCAGTTTTGCCCACTGTTAGTTGCACATGTATGGTCTCCGATGCTTCGTGCAGTGCCACTAACCTGGAGGTATGGGTATCTTTGATGAATATGGATACTCCCCCTCCTTTTGTGGTTCGGTCCGAGTTTTGGGGCTGAAAAGCATGGTATGAAGTATAACCTGGTAGTGCTGGGGTGCTTTCGGGAGCCTTGAACCAGGTTTCTGTTACTGCACAGATATCGATATTCTCCATACTGAGGAGAGTCTCGAGTGCGTGCATCTTGAGGTTTAGACTTCTGGCGTTGAGCAGCATTACCCTTAGTTTTTTTTTCTTTGTGTTGTCTATGGAGGTGGGTTTGTCTTTTGAGCCTTGCCTAAAAAAGGCACTATGGGGGAGGCAAGAGCCTTTGCCAGTATTCGAAAACCCAGGGGTGACAGGTGAAAGCCGTCCCTAGCGAAGCAACGTGGCTTGTCGAACATGTCATCCCAAGCTGACAGACACTGGATCCCCTTTGAATGACACCAATAATTTAGCCAATTGTTAAAATTGATCATTTTGTCTTTATACTGTGGCATTATTCTTGGTGAGGGCAAGATGCTACTCAAGGTCAGGGTCATACCGGCCTGGGCTACATGATCAGAGAGCTCCTCTATGTCTATTTTCATGTAGTCCAGAGAGGTATGTCTTGGGTCATTCACACCAGCATGGACAATGATGGAGTCATATTTGTACTTGCTTTGGAGTGACCTGAGTGCATGTGTTATGTGGCGGATCCTGGCACCCGACAGGCAGCTTACAGTGACCTTCTCCTTGTTCAGTCTGGTGAGTGGGACGTCAGTGTGTCTGACAATAGAGTCACCTATTACAAGTGTATTAGGTGTGTTGTTTAACCTTAAGGGCTGTGACTGTGTGGCACACTGACTTTGTGAGCTATATGCTACGTGGGTATTATTGCATGGTAGGGGTTGCTTGGATGTCTGCTTTGGAGGTCTCTGCTGCTTAGGCAGATTTTTGTTTAGAACCTCCGAGTATGTTTTTGTGTGTTTATGTGTTTGGTTTGTTGATGCGATAGATCTATGTGAGACTGGATTTGTGGTGTGTGTGGTTACCTTTTCCTCCTGACCGGCTGTGCTAGTACTGGGTTGAGAGAGCTCAGCCTCCAGTTTGGCTATATAGTTGCATCTCTCACATATATTTGAGCTTGTTGGGAGGAGGAGAGGGTGGTCTGTGTACATAAGGCAGTTGTAACATTGCCTCAAGATTCCCAGATTCACCAGCTGGGCTGGGGAGTAAACCCAAAACTGACCTTTGGACATGCCTGAACAGTATAGGGAACTACTTATTGACTGATCAGAAAGGACCAATAGGGAGCAAGTACTTAAAAGGAGTATAAGAGGGTGTAGTGCTTAAGTTTATTTGTGTTTACCTGTAAGATTACTTATACGAGCAAATTCCCAGATTCACCAGCTGGACTGGGGAGTAAACCCAAAACTGACCTTTGGACATGCCTGAACAGTATAGGGAACTACTTATTGACTGATCAGAAAGGACCAATAGGGAGCAAGTACTTAAAAGGAGTATAAGAGGGTGTAGTGCTTAAGTTTATTAGTGTTTACCTGTAAGATTACTTATACGAGCAAGTGCAGGGCTTTAGAACGAAAATAGAGTGCTTATTTTGAGATTTAGAGCAATTCTAAGGGAAAAAGTGAAGAGCAGACTTTGTGGAGCTGGGAATAGTTTAAACCTGTTTAAGTGGAGCTGCCCGATGCTGCGCTATGCGCAAAATCATGCAAAACCGCGCTAAAGCGGGTTTTAAAGCAGGGGACTTGAAAGAGTTAGGAATTAGCCCAAAATGGCCAATAAACAACTAGTTTCTGGGCTGAGACCACTCCTCCAGGGACAGATAGGCTGCTCAAAGCTCCCCACTCTCACTGGTGAACAGAGAAGCTTCCTCCTATCCAAGTAAGGATATGGGCAATGCAGGAACTTGTACTAAAGTCCGGGATACAGCAACAGGGTTCAGATATTTCCTCCAGGGCTCTTCCAGTACCTAGTATATGTATGGGAGAACCATAAACATTAGTTCTTGGGTGTCAGACATAAGGACATAATGCTTTGGCCCTAAATATTTCATTGAGTACCGAACTTCCCCAGAAAAAGAAAAAGAGAAACAGAAGCTTCATCATACGCTGATACTCAGATTATACAGAAGCTTCATCATATGCTGATAATCAGATTATACAGAAGCTTCATCATACGCTGATAATCAGATTATACAGAAGCTTCATCATACGCTGATAATCAGATTATACAGAAGCTTCATCATACGCTGATAATCAGATTATACAGAAGCTTCATCATACGCTGATAATCAGATTATACAGAAGCTTCATCATACGCTGATAATTAGATTATACAGAAGCTTCATCATACGCTGATAATCAGATTATACAGAAGCTTCATCATACGCTGATAATCAGATTATACAGAAGCTTCATCATACGCTGATAATCACATTATACAGAAGCTTCATCATACACTGATAATCAGATTATACAGAAGCTTCATCATACGCTGATAATTAGATTATACAGAAGCTTCATCATACGCTGATAATCAGATTATACAGAAGCTTCATCATACGCTGATAATCAGATTATACAGAAGCTTCATCATACGCTGATAATCAGATTATACAGAAGCTTCATCATACGCTGATAATCAGATTATACAGAAGCTTCATCATATGCTGATAATCAGATTATACAGAAGCTTCATCATACGCTGATAATCAGATTATACAGAAGCTTCATCATACGCTGATAATTAGATTATACAGATGCTTCATCATACGCTGATAATCAGATTATACAGAAGCTTCATCATACGCTGATAATGGGATTATACAGAAGCTTCATCATACGCTGATAATCAGATTATACAGAAGCTTCATCATACGCTGATAATCAGATTATAGCTGTTCATAAGGCTGATATGCTTACCTTTTCGAAGAGTGCTCTGCACACAGCTAATTCTGGTGGTTGTGTGCCCATACACGGCTTTATTGCTGGTTTGACTAGAGACCTTTCTCTTGTTTCAAAGATTGATGAGGAATCTGGTGTGGACAATGGTGATTTCCTAGTTGACAGTGAGTCCAGTCACTTTGATTGTTCAGAAGGTGAACCTGAGCTTAAGTCCAAACAAGTATCCACTTTTCCTCAGATGATTTTCTGGATTTAGTGATGTTTTTGCTTGGGAGCAATTGGGAACTACCCCAGAGCTAGTCAGGGTATATGACTTTATAGAGGACAAGATACCCAATTCTGTGGCTATTCCCTGTCTCTTACTATCCTTGGATCATGTTTATAAAGCTGCCTGCACGACACCAGAATCGATTCCAGCAGTCCCTAAAAAGGCTCAGAGGAAATATAGAGTTTCCTCAAATATGACAGGTCTCTTTCCAGTTTGACTGCTGACCCAGCTGCAGTCGCCCAGCCGCCTGCTCAAATAAAGTGTCCCTGACTTCATCTAATGCAATGACCGATAAATGACCGATAAAGAAGGAAAAGTATTAGATCTTCAGAGCAAAGGGATGTCTCTTGCTAGTAATCTAGCCTTTAGAATCTTAAACTTTGAAAGCTATGTCTGGACATTAGTTTACAGTATTCAGTATGGAAGATGTTGGTGCATCTTCTCCTGCAGACTCTTATATGAATGAAATTGTTTCTAATTTCACTCAGGTTTCAAAACCTGCTTTGAGAGGTGCTTGAATGTGCAGATACAGGATTGAGAAATGCTGCTCCTTCTGTTTTATTAAGATGATGTGCTTGGTTACGTAATTACAATTTGCCCTTGAAAGAACTACCTAAGGGGATCCTGCAGTGTTTACTATAACCATTCTGCCTCCCCCAAGAACTAACTACAACGTGTATGTACCCTATTGTGACAAGTATCTTATACCTTACTGCAGTTGTATATTAACTCAGCGAGCCCTCGCTAACAGCCTAGCCTTGACTTTAGTCTCCCTTAACTCTCCAGCTCCTTCCCACTCCTCATAGACCATCCTTGCAATTACTCAGTTTGGCCACGAGGTGGCAGCATTTAACCACTGCCATCCTTTCCACTGTACGTTACAAGGTACAGAAACGTTTCTGTTAATCAACTACTGCACTGTTTTAGCTCCTAACCCCTGTGAATTCCCTGCTTCTCTCTACCTTATACACATAGTCAACCAGTGCCTTATCCCTGAGCTCCTTACCTCTGAGTTTGCTCACTGTTTCACCGATAGTTTTTTGATAGCTAGTCTTCCTCCTTCTCCTTGGATCTACCTGCTCTGTTCGCCTTGCGGGCTTACTCCACTCCCCTACCTTGCCCCCAAATTCCACCCGGCCCGCTACCTCTACACTTATAGCCATAAGACCACACCCACCTCGTCCCACCACAATAGACTCATCCCATCACCACCCATAATAATTTCTTCCACCCCACCCCTGCTAATCAATCCCTCCCCCTCACCACTCCACAAATTCTACCCATACTTGTACAACCCACACCACTACCCCTCAAATCAATTATTACCTCCCAGCAGAAAATCTAAATAACCACTATGCTTACAAAACCTGCCTCATTTATAACTCAAATACTTCTTCTTCTGACCTTATCCTATCTAACCTATGTCACCAGGTCCCTTAATGCCTATCACTCTCCCCCTGCCTGATTTATAACTCAAATACTTCTTCTTGTGACCTTATCCTATCTAACCTATGTCTCCAGGCCCCTTAATGCCTATCACTCTCCCCCTGCCTGATTTATAACTCAAATACTTCTTCTTCTGACCTTATCCTGTCTAACCAATGTCACCAGGCCCCCTTATCCTATCTAACCGATGTCACCAGGCCTCTTAACGCCTATCACTCTCCCCCTTTTCATATAACAAGTTCATTCACCATACGATACTTGCACTCTTCAAACTTCATACCCTCCTGTCTATACTTCTTCAACTACTGTCTCCTTTTCCCCTGCAAACTTAGACCCGCCTACAAATACTCTACTCCTGCCCTAATTAGCTCTACTTCTGCAAAGCAAGTAGCCCTCAAACTAGATACTAAGCCATCTAAATACCTCTTTTTTCAAATTTGCCATCTTATTACCATCCTTCTGTCAGGCAACATTCACCCTAACCCTGGCCCAACCCCCCCTCACAATTCAAACTCTCCCCCTCTTACTCCCCCCTCAATAGGAAAATCCCTCCTTTTTTCAGCACTAAATGCTCAAAGTATATGCAACACAATCCCTAACCTTCATGCATGGCTTCTCCACAATCAGCCAGATATCCTGTCCATCTCCAAAACCTGGCTGAAACCCCACATAAAAGACTCTGAATTAATACTACCCAACTACTGTATGATTAGAAAGATAAGCTACACAAAAAGGGTGGTGGAGTCGCTCTCCTCATCCTCCCTCGCAGTTATTCCCTACACTAAACCTATTCCCCAGTTCGCTAATGCTGAACTAATTCCAGCCCTACTTCAGGTAAATAGACATAAACTTATATGTATAGTCACCTTCTATATCCCTCCTTGAAACAATGTCCCAATCCTGGAAGATATTCCCTCCTGGTTCTCTGCAAATATTACCAATGAGACTATAATCCTGGGTGATGTAAATATTAACTGGAGCACCATTCAATCTCCTTACAAACTCCCTAAATATAAATCTCTATAACTTCTCCCAGCTAATCAATTCTACAACCAGACCTTCCAAGGACCACTCCTCTTGAAGTACCCTTGACTGGATTCTGGTCTCTCACCCTCATTACATCTCTTGATAGTCGTACCCTCCCCAACTCACTCAATGATCACCTTCCCACTATTGCTCATCACCTTTCCTCCTCCATACAACTATCTCATATCTACATCTCCACACGCTCCCTAAAAACTTCAGCCCCAATACCTTCTCAAACTCACTAAAACATATAAACTGGAACCCATTAAAAATGCTATCCTTAGAAAATGCTGTCACCTACTTCAATACAACATTCTTAAACCATTTAAACACCTTTACCGCCCTGAAAACAAAAAGAATAAAAAATAACTCCGTCCCTTGGTTAATCAAAGATACTTTAGCAGTCATGTGCCTCCAAGAGAAAACCTGGAAACGCCACAAGAAAAATAAAAATCCCATCACCCTTAATGAATACAACATACTTTGAAATAAAATAAAAAAAACTTATATCAGACCGCAAATCCTATTACTCTGTACTCCAAAACAACCACAAGACAAACCCTAAAATTTCTGGGATGGAATCACCTCTCTCTCTTTAATCTAGGTATTAAAGGAAACCCCTGCCCTGATCCAAATGCCTCTGACGTATTTGGCCACCCTATTTAACTTTTTCTTCATTGATCGATAACCAAACTAACATTGTCCTTCACTAACAATCCTACATCCTCATCATCACTACTACCCTCCATTATGTCATCCTCCCTAATTTTCGACCTATCGCCATCTTATCCCCCATCTCTAAACTGCTCAAAACATGTATCCATCTACAAGTCTTATGCTAGCTCATAGATAACCACCTACTAACTCCCACAAAACATGGATTCAGGCCTGGCCATAGCACTACCACCGCTGTCCTCTCCTTCATAGAAACTGTTAACAAAGCCCATGACTCCAGCTGTATTGTGTCCACTCTCCTCCTAGACCTTTCTAAGGCTTTCGATACTATCTCTCATAAACTTCTCCTAACTAAACTCTCTAAACTAAGTCTATCCCTCTCCTCTATCAACTGGTTTACCAGTTACCTCTCTAATAGGCAACAAGCAGTCAAATGGAGAAAAGCCACCTCCCCATTCCTTAAAACTCCCACAGGTGTACCCCAGGGTTACATATTAGGTCCCCTGCTGTTTAATATTTTCATAAATGACTTCCACCAGACCATCCCCAATGCAAAACTTATCCAACACACTGACAATTCAACTATCATCTGTTCTGCCACCTCCACCTCAACTGTCATAAAATTAACCCAAATGCCTTCTTTTCTACTGAACAATGGATGTTAGGTAACCATCTAGCACTCAATGCATCAAAAACTAAACTTATATTTACCCCTTCTAAAACCACCACCATTGACAAAAACCCATTCTCCATCACTAGTCAGAACAATACATCTCTCGAAATAGTATCCGATGGTAAATCTCTAGGTGTCCTCATTCATGATCAGCTTAAATTTGATACCTACCTACAAAGAAATATCAAAAAAAAAAAAAAACACCAGAAACTTGGTATGCTCTACTGCCACAATCGCTACCTCACTCCCTCTACTAAATTTGTTTTCTCTACCACATACTTGATCCCTTCTCTCCTATATGGTGCCCCACTCCTTACTAACCTACAATCTTCCCTCAAGACAAAACTCTCCTCCTGTTACAACAAAATTTCCAAATTTGGCACAGGCTACAGATCCTCCACCCATCACTGTATTGCCCTTCACAAACTGAATTGGCTAGAGTTGCCCAATTATCTTATCTACATTCATCTCACCCAAAAGCTCACAAACTCATCTTCAGTCCCTCCCTCTGCCCCTCCCTCACCTCCACCTTTAAAATACACGTAACCTGATAGATTCCTAAGATTCAACACCCAGAATCTGATTGAATTGCACAAACCTTCCCGCCTAGCTACTGTCCTTCTCTCTAGCATGCCTCTGGAACTCACTGCCACCCTCTTATCATTATCACTGGCAGCCGCTGTTCCTTTAAAAGCTTGCTTCACTCACATCTAACATCCCGTTGGGAGCATTACTGCTCCAGTGCTACATAACCTCCCTTAGTAACCCCCCCCTCCATTACCTCCCCACCTCCTCCTTCACTAGCTCTTCCCTCTCTGCTCACTTGCCTATTAAAATCGTGCACATAGCCTAGGTATCCCTTGTCCCTACTCTCTGCCTATTAAAATCGTGCACATAGCGTATGTATCCCTTGTCCCTGCTCTCTGCCTATTAAAATCGTGCACATAGCGTATGTATCCCTTGTCCCTACTCTCTGCCTATTAAAATCATCCACGCAGCCTAGGTATCCCTTGTCCCTACTGCTATCGTTCTTCAGTAGGAACACGTGTACTTGTAAATATCTTCTTATTGTTTTTAATTTCTGTTTACATTTGTAGGAACTAACATGTTTGTAAATGTTACTTATGTTTTTTTTTATTTCTTTTTTGCATCTTTACTAAATTGCACCCTCAAATACCATGTTTTTATCTGTACTTCTGTATTTTTAATAACTTGTTTATTATGTACATTGTATTTTTGGAACTTTTCTCCCCATGAATCCATTTAAAATGGGCTCCTGTCAGCCCAATGGACCATTCTGGCAAACAAACTGCAAATAAATAAATAAATAAATAAAAAAATAAATTCTCCAATGATTTAAAAGAAGAAATTTTGAATGCACCTTCACAGTATGTATTGGTGTTTGGGCATTTCTGTTACCCAGATTCTCAAGCAGTAGAATAATAGAGACAAATGAATGCATGGGGTATCTAAGATATTTCATGTACTCAAATTCTCTTCAAATATAAGGCGTCTACCTTCAATGGGCAGAACAAACAAAAATCCAAACAAAAGTCAGGTGTCCAAACAGAAATAGTAGGAGGATAATTCTTCAAAACTAAATGAAAAAAAGAATCCCCCCCAGCAAAGGGATGACCATACTGAGTCACAAAGCACCCTTATACCCCATCCTGCTCTTCCCCTCCTCCCAGCCTTTCTCTCAGCCCCACAGCCTGTCCACAAATAGCCTCAGACAAAGGGGTTCTGAGAATAATTTCTAGGGGATACACTTAGCAGAGGACAGAACATCTACTCCCTTTCAGGGGAATTCCCCTCCACATACCCTGGACCACACAGAGATGTTTCTTTGAGTGCTCCATCATATGGTAGAAGTAAGGATCATAGAACCAGTGTCTGTGATAAACAAAGGTAAAGGATTTTACTCCAGAATCTTTTTGGTACCACAGAGGAACACTTATAGTGTCCTCTCCTTGATTTGTCCCTTTTACACACATTTATAAAAGTTCCAAAACTCAAAATGCTCAGCTAAATGAAAGCTCTTGTATTGCTTCCATACCACATTTTCATGGTGACTCTAGATCCCAAGGATGTTGATCATTTTCCTGCCGCTCCCAATTTCAGGAATTTTTTTAGATATGCTGCACCTGGCTGTATTACCAGTTTTCTGCATTGCTCGTTGGGCTATCTACTGCACCTTGAGTGTTTATAATGTTCCTTTTCTAGATGACTTGCTGATTTGTGAAGATTCTGTAGCCAGGTGCTTGGAGTTCTTAGTCAAGGATGATTCCCTCCTTTCCCACCTGCACTTCAAACTGAACCTTCAAAAGTCCTCACACCCTCTCAACAAATTGGGTGTTGGATTGACACAGTAAAAAGGATGACCTTCCTGTCAAAAGACAAAGTTCTGACTTATTAGGGCATTTTCTTGGATTTCTCTCTTTTGGACGTGGCCTCAGTAAGAGAGTTCCTCAAAATTCTAGAATTCATAGCTTCGTGGAATCAGTGTCTCTGAATCCAGAATTCCCTTCCTCTATTTTGACCACAGTGCAATCTGTCTGGGTGGACTGTTCAGATTTTGCAAATGGGGCAGTGTCCATGGAAGTTCAAGGCTTGTGAGGTCTTTAGGACATGCCAATGCAGATAAACTTAAAAGATGCTGGCAGTGATCCATGCCTTAAAAGGTCTTCACCACTTATGGACTCTGGGGTCCTCCTCTAGTGGTCACAGACAATACTACAGTGATGTGGTACTTGAACAAGCAAGGGAGTACAAGTTCATACCCTCTTTGCCAGCTGGAAATGGTTGCCTGGGAGCTGGCACTACAGCTTTCCCTGTCTCTTCAGGCCTTGTACATTCCATCAGAGCAGAACACAGGGGCACACAGACCAGGCAGATCCTGGGCAGATTCTCATGAGTGGAAGCTCCATGTAGAGGCCTTCCATGACTTGATCCATATGTGGGGAACACTTACAGTAGTTTTGCTTCCTTTCAAAACTGAGTACTGAAAAAATTCTGTTCAAGATGTCCTTGCAGCCATGTTTGGAAAACACACACACACACTGTTATTCCATTGGCTGGGTTTGGCTGTTGGTATAATGGTTAAGGTATTTCCCTCACAGACACAAAGTACAAGGTTTGATTCTCACTTTTGAAGGGAAATTGGCTAGGATTAAAATGGCCCACAAGGACAGCTAGCCTAGTACTTACCTCTGAAATGTTCCTGTATGCATTTCCACACTTTCTGATGATTCCCAAGGTACTTCTAAAGATTTGGAAATAATTACCAAAGATCATTCTAATAGTTTTACTTGATAGAGAAAGACAGACAAGTGTTTTCATTTATTGATCTGATTTTAAATTCATTTTAACAGTCTGTATCTGCTTTAGCTAAAGTGTTTAACCTGTACTAGTGGGTTTAGTATATAGCTGTACTGCATGCTTGCTGTTTAACCGGTCCAAGTGTTGTTATTAAGCCCTGATTTGATTCTTCTATACTAAGTATGTCAGTCTAGTTCAGGACTTAGAATTGGGGTAATGGGGCAGTTAGAGGCCAGTCACCTCAGAGTTAAGGGTCTAATTGTTTGTCCCTCCCAGTTTTGTTTTTTGTCTGTAGTTTTGTTCTTAACATGAATGTATCTATTGTTGCCTCCACCTATAATAATTTGACAATGTAATTCACTCTATTCCTTTTTATTGGCTGTTGACAATAAGCACATAAGTATCATTTTTCAAATTTTCTCCCTTCAGCTACTCACTGGGCTAAAAGACCTTTGATAAAATAATGTAATATTGAGGCATGATACTGTTTGCACTGATTTTATTATCAAATTAGTGAGTTTGTTTAGTATAATTAGTTTACTGTTCTTGCTGGTGGCAGAAAAAAGTTTCCAAGCTAGTTGTTTTGTACTGCAATGTAAATACTCAGTAGCAAGTCCACCCAAACATTGTTATTATTTATTATTATTCTTAACTATAACAAGCAGTTATAGGTACCCTGGCCCCTAGAGTCATGCCTGTCAGTATCACAAACCAGCACTTCCCTACAACTTTTTTTAGCCAGTCTAATTGAGATGGGGATCTTGAGAGAGTGTAAGAAATGTCTCATGTTGTCTGATGAGCATCTATTACTCAAACAGTGCAACAAAGTGTGTGAGATGCATTTGTATAATATCCATGGAGGTGAAAATCTCACATATAATAAACTCAGACACAAAAACTGTAAGCAGTACGCCACACATTACACCTGTGCAATGCCATTACAATATACATAATTCGTCAAATGTTGAGGTTCTAAAGATTAACTTGTCTAAACTTTAAAGACCTCCAAAATGCAACATCACAGGCATAAAGCACTCAGCATATTAAGCCAACCTCCTCACATAGCACAAGAAGTCCCAAAGTCACAGATGCTGAGTCTGTAAGGAAGGCATCGACCCAACCACATGTTCTTGTTATAGGTGACTCCACTGTAACTTGTGCAGATGTACCTCTTACTAGGATGACCAAGGGAAGAATGACAGTTAGTTGTTTCCATAGGCTCTGAAAACAGAGATAATAAAGCTCTCAGACTGTCCACGGCAGGTATGACTCCAGCATTAAGCATCATGCTACCTTCTTCAAGGTGGATGCTGCAATATGAGCAAAAAAATAATTGCTTTCAATAATTGGCTTAATTTTGGTGTCATTCAAAGGGGGTCCAATATTTTTCAGCCTAGGAGGATATGATCAATAGACCACTCTGCCAGGGATGGCCTGCATCTGCACCCTCTAGGATATTGATTATTGGCAAAGACATTCTCCACCCCTATAGTGTCTTTTTAGGCAATGCCAATCTGATAAATCTACAAACATAATGAAACAAGCAAAGGAAATATGAAAGTGTTACTGATTACTGCTAGGAACCTGTACAAGAAACTCCACTCCCTACAAGCCGTTCTTACCCAAGAAGACACTGATGTTTGTGTAGTGACTGAGACATGCTTTAAAACAGCAGAGAGCACTCTGGTGGTGCAGGGCTATAACGCCTTCCGCACTTAGACCAGCTACTGCACAGGAGGGGAAAAGGGTGGATGCATCTCACTCTACCTCCAGAAAAGATTCACATCAAGGCTGGTAAAGCAGGGTGAAGGGTGTAGGTGTCTGAGTCTTCTTTCAGAACATGCGCTCGCGCGCGCACACACTCACACACACACACACACACACACACACACACACACACACACACAAGCACACACAAGCACACACACGCACACACACCCACACACACGCACACACACACACACACACACACACACACACACACACACACACACACACACACACACACACACACACATCAAGGCTGGTAAAGCAACATGAAGGGTGTAGGTTTCTCAGTCTTCTTTCAGAACAAGCGCTCGCGCACACACACACACACACACACACACACACACACACACACACACACACACACACACACATTTTTAAGCACTTTTCATCTGAAGTACTACCCAGACTTCATCAGAAACAATAATAAACAATGGAAGCCTCCTTTTAAAACTCCCTCTCAACTTTCACATGACCAAAAATTGTCATGTGACCAGTCCTCAAAAACTTCAGAAATTTTTCAATGTGTCATTAAAAATGAACAAATTTCCAAAACTTATAAAGATTCCATTAAAAATGATTTACTCACCATAAATTTCAAAATTAGACAAACAAGAAGTTAAAATAATTATTTTAATGTTCAAGGTGTTTTAATTTCAGCAAGCAAGTTACTGAACATAAATCACTGGTAGAAACAAAACTGTTCAAGTTCCAAAGGTTGCTTCTAGGAGAGGATGGAACTTAAAACTTGATAAGATTCGTAGGAATGTTCAAGTGCGAATCTTGCAATTATTGTAAGCATATGGATATAGGTAAAATATATAGCATTAATAATATACAGTAAAGCACCACTAGGAAGTTTAATTGCAACTTCAAAATGGTAGTTTATTTAGCCAAGTGTCAGTGCTGCCCTGCATTTTATACAGGGAAAACGGAGCATAAATTGAAGGAGCGGGTAAATGAACACCTCTGTAGGATTATGAAAAATAAGTTAGACAATGCTTTGGCAAAACAAATTACCTATGTTCAATAACTTGTTTGCTGAAATTAAAAAGCCTTGAACATTAAAAGAATGATTTTAACTTCTTGTTTGTCTAATTTTGAGATTTATGGTATGTAAATAATTTTTAATGGAATTTTAATAAGTTTTGGAAATTTGTTGATTTTTAATGACACATTAAACATTTTCTGAAATTTTTGGGAACTTGTCACATGACAATTTTTGGTCATGTGATAGTTGAAAGGGACCTTTAAAAGGAGGCTTCCATTGTTTATTATTGTTTCTGATGAAGTCTGGGTACTACCTCAGATGAAAAGCACTTAAAAATAAAAGTTTAGTTCTTGCTTATTTAGCCATTTATTGCCATCTTTGTTTGTTTTACTAGTTTGCTTTGTTTGCCGTTTACCCTGGAACAATTAGCCAGTCACAAGGGGTGAGAAGTACATCTTGGATCTTATCCTTACTAATGTGGGAGCATCTTGTACCCTCCCTTGTGTATCTTCATTGCTTGTTAGGTCTGACCATAAAGCAGTCTCCTTTGAAATAAAACTGAAACCAGAGATCTTTTCCATCCAAGGCATGTTTAGAAATTTCTAGAAGACCAACTACCTACTCCTTAGTAACACATCAGCAAGCTTTAAATCACTACCAAGCCCAATTAACTACATTGAACACACAAAAACATACATCACCGGACTATACCAGCATGTAAACAGCTGCATAGTTTGAGCTGTACCCCATAAGAATAAGTGTGGGGCAAACTCCAGATACAAACCCATGTGGTGAAACCATAACATCAACAAACTTTATAATAAAAATATATATAATTTTGTGTGTTTTCTGTAAGTTAAAGGGGGTTGAGGCAAGGTTGCAAAATTTCTTTTGTTTCTTGGGTGCTTTTATTGAAGTGAGATATCTGTGAAAATGCTACAAGTTCAAACCGAGATGAAAAGTCACAACTGCCGATAAGATCAGCCTGCCTGTTATTAATGTGTTCATGTAAGTTGCAAGTTGGAAACATATTCAATTAAAAAACTATCATGTCGAATATGTGAAAGCAACTGTCTTAATTATGTCATAGAATGTGAATGACATTGTAGGTAGGAACACAAAGCAAAGGGTACTGAATCATATTATGAAGTGTAAAGTTCAAATATGAGTGTTAAAAGGGAAGCACTGGGCAGACATGAACGAGAATTTAGCAATGAAAGGATCTTGGAATGGATATCTGGGAAGGTATCAAGTACAAAGTTAAAGGGGTACAATAAAACTGATTAACAGTTGGGGGCTACAGTACTAATACAAAAAGAGGAGAAGGCAGACAATAATGGTACATCTAATCAGGGTTATTGGCAGGAAAAGGGATTGCACTAGCATATATTTTTATATGCTGCCTAAATTTACTATTATGGAGCTTAAGAGAATTTGGGAAGAAATAATCAGCTTTCAACAGGGAATATTGTTTATGGGTGGGAGTGGCACCTAATTTGCAATATTGAGGATGTATCAGGGGACGTAGAAGTAAAATATAACAAAAGAGGATGGATTTCTTTTGGAATATATGAGAGTATTTGGAATGGAAGATGTGCATTTACTAGCTGGAGCTTAGGCAGAATTTGCATATCCTTCCCAAGGTACAATCACTGGACAGAAATTACATTTCACAGGAGCACTGGTTTTAATTGGAAACTTTGAAACACATCTAATAAATATATCAGACTATGTGTCAATAAAGACTATAAAACTATAAAAAGACACAGGACAATGAAGTAAAAATGAGACACTGGCACTTTCTTAATTGTTAGGAAGAAAGGAATTCAAGGAATGGATAGTGGGAATTTATCAAGAGTCAATGGGGAAATAAAGATTCCTTTAGAAGTGGGATAAAATAAATATAATTTAAAAGTGTGGTAGAAATAACATAGAAAGTGGTACAGGAAGTAAGTAATAGAAATTATTTAGAAGATTGTCAAAGCTTAAAAACTATTGCAGAAGAAGTGGAATCTCATAGAACATGAAGAGGAGCAATTGTTGAAATTTAAAGGGGAAAATAAGTGAGTATTTGTATAATTTGCATGAGTTTAGAAAGATTGCTAAGCAAGTATTTTTGATAACAACCTCAGGGCACAATAACTTTTAGCACAACAACTTAGATAGCAGAAAGTAGAAAGAGTTGTTGCCATACTTAGGGAACCTTTGACAAGGAAAATAACCAGAGAACCATAACAATATTTTAAAAAAGGAAAGTACCAGCATCTTGGAAGAAAAATCTGCTGGCGATGTTACACAAAGAGGGTAAATACCAATCAGATTCAGCTTCCTATAGACCGATTTCAATTATAATGTGCTTATGTCTGTACTAGCTAAAATAATATAAAAGATGTTGCCAAAATTGATAGAAACTGATCAGTGTGATTTTGCAGAGGGGAGGCAAACTTTTTTTTTTTCAAAACAGGTTTATTGTTTTAACATATAAGAGAAATATCATAACAATTTTATACAAGTAATTAAAAATAGGTATTATTATAATATTCAACAAAACAACTAAAGTATTTACAAAGACATCCACTACAATCAGATCAATTAATTAAACTAAAATACCATGCTATTGAAATTAAAATTTTTTTAACAAATTTTGTAAATTATCCCATACAATAAAATAAGATGTTTTTCTATTTGTTCTAGTCCTCATTGTGTTTATTTCCATATGGCACACTATATTCATAACATTTTTAAATTCATTGAACGAAGGAGGTGTATCTGAAATCCAATTTCTAGTTATTATTTTCCTAGCCACTGCTAGAATAGACCATAACAAGGGAAGCTTAACCCTTTTAACACTTTGAGGTACAGGTATGTTGAATAATATAAGAGATTTAGAAATAATGAAATTATCTGTAAAAAGAGCCTGCAAAAATTCATTAATTGACTTCCAGTATTCTTTCAATTTTATACAGTCATAAAACATATGAGCCCAGTCAGCATTAATTTCTACATTACATCTCTTACATAGATTATCTTTATTATTTATTTTATTCATCATCAAAGGTGTATAAAAAGATCTATGTAAAAATTTCCATGTATAAAGTCTCCAGACAATGGAAGACGTAGTTCTATAAGCAGATTCCAATATATATTGTTTATCTTGTTGATTTGGTGGGTCCCCATTAATAGAAATGAAATAATTCCAGTATGAATGTACACTGTAAAAAGTTTCTTGTCTGATAACTTTATGTATGTATGAAAGTTTACCTTTATCAGAAACTTTATGTTGTAAATTTAATATCAAGTAATCAATCAGTGTTGGAATAGATTCTTTAACAGTTATAGACATTAAATCTATTTTATTAATGAGATGTTGTCTAAAGGTCTGAACCTCTAACCAGCAAGTTTCTCTTAGATCAAATTCTTGTTTTAAGAAATCTAGATTTTTAACTTTATTATCAGATATCAACTGATACCAGTACTTTAGATCATTATCTATAGCTAAATGAGTTCCTTCAGAAGTAGATGACAAAAGCATACCCTGAGTATACATTATAGGAAATACAATAAAATTCCATTCCCTATACTTAGGGTGCATGAATATAAAGTTACGATAACTAACAATAATATTTAATGGGTAACAAACCATATGTTTAGGTGTAATAGGTGAAGTACAAAATTCCTTTAGTAACCATAACATGGAGTTATTTACAATCATATTTTTATGTGTTAAGGAGATTTTCATGAAGTGTATACTAATTAGCTCCCAATAATCTTTCCATTTTGTGACATATGACTGATCTATTAATAAAGTAATAACTTTTACAATAGAAGAGATAGTATATAAATTAAAGTCTGGAAAAGAAATACCCCTTGAGACCAGCTATTAGTATGTTTCTTTAATGCAATCCTAGGTCTATTAGGTGCCCATAAGAAATTTAACATTAGTGTGTTCAGTTTCTTTATAATTATTTTTGTAGGTGGAAGTATTATTGATTGTATTAAGTATAAAATCTTGGGGAATATTATCATTTTAATAATTGTAAGTCTCTCCTCCATAGTAAAAAACATATTGTTCCAGGTATTAAAAAGATTTTGTATATTAAGAAAACAGGTATTATAATTATTATATATAATAGATTTAATATCTTTAGATAGTATTATACCTAAATAAGTTATCTGACCTGAATTGGGTACATATTTAGTAAAATCGGGAGGCAAACTTTTTGAAAACATCAACAGAACAGTGATAATCCAGAGGGAAACAGACTGTATGAAGATGCCTGTATTCTTGATGGGTTTTGATGCAGATAAGGCATTTGATAGAGTCAGGTGGGATTTTATGCATAGGGCAATTGTAACACTTGTGTTGCTTAACAGAGTAATCAGCTAAATTAGGAGGCTATATGAAGGGACAGAGGCAAGAATTAAGGTGGGAGTGTTCCTCTTTGACAAGATGTGTTTGAACAGAGGAAATCAGACAAAGGTGTCATCTTTCCCCGTTATTATTTGGTTTATACTTAGAGTTATTAGCAAAGAAAATAAGGGACTCACAAACTGTAGGATATAACTCGTATGGTAATCAAATAAGTTAGGTTTATTTGCAGTTAATATTATTTTATACTTGATACATCCAGAAAAGGACATTTCAGTGTTGTGAAACATTTTGAGATAGTTTTAAGTCATTTAGGGATACAAAATAAATGAAGATAAAACAAAGGCTTTAGCAGTAAACTATGTACCCACCCATGAATTCATTCAGCAATACACATATCTGTGGGAACACGATAAGACAATGTATGTAGGTGTACGGATTTAAAATAATTTGATTATGGCAGTTAAGGATATGTGGAAAGATACTAAACAAAAGATAATACAAAACTAAGAAGATGGAAGGTCATGATTATGGAGATGGATAATAAGATACAAGCAGTGAAAATGTTTCAAGTCCCTTTAGTTTTATATACAGGTCAGACATGTTTATCAATAAGAGAAGACATTATGGACTATAATTAATAATGTGTTGAAGGAATTTATTTGGGAAGAGAAGATGGTGAGTGTTAAACGGGATAAGTTGCTTCTTCCTGTAGAGCGAGCTGGTTTATGATTACCTGATTTGAAGGGATACTTCAGAGCTCTGCAACCTCATTTACAAACACAAGCAAAAGGCTATAAATCAAAGTGGAGAAGTGAAGTATGACGATCAAACAGAAGTGGATTACAAGAAATAAAGAGAGAGTAATGTTTTGGATGCAGGCTCTCAGTGAGAATAATAGCAATTGTGCAAAAAGTACCAGAAAGAGTTTTAAGAACTACGCCAGCATGGTAATGGAGAAAGGAGAGTTTACTAATACAGATGACTGCAATTAGAGGTACAGAAAATAGGCAAGAGGGCTGCAATTTACTGGAAAAAAATTAACAAAGTACCCAAGGTACTGGGAGCAAATAACTAGAAAGGGACAGATATCAGAGTGGGATGATGCCAAGTGACAGTCTAAACTGCACATTAGAGATTGCTTTCCCTACCAAGGACTGATAGAGTATAGGCAAGGAAAAGGGTTAGGGGAGTGGTAAATGAAATACCTGCCCTGTTGGTAGGAGAGCGGTAAGTGAAATACCTGCCCTGATGGTAGGAGAGCGGTAAGTCAAATACCTGCCCTGATGGTAGGAGAGTGGTAAGTGAAATACCTGCCCTGATGGTAGGAGAGTGGTAAGTGAAATACCTGCTCTGATAGTGTTTTTAGATGATTCAAGAATAGACTCAGCTCTGATGTATCGCTTGACATCTGCTAAACAAGCACTATCAAGCAATACTAAATTCAAGGACCTTAACTTTGCCTCAGCATAAAAACAGATATGCTGCAGAGACTGATATATGTTTCAGGGAATCCCCACTCTATGGAACAGACTCCCCATCTACATGAATTGGCCTTTTTCAAGCAAAACCTTGAGCATTGGATATTCTGATGCCTATATGTCTCTGATGGACAAAGGCC
Source organism: Protopterus annectens (assembly GCF_019279795.1). NCBI lineage: Eukaryota > Metazoa > Chordata > Ceratodontiformes > Protopteridae > Protopterus > Protopterus annectens. Next base: position 1,474,235,253 of record NC_056745.1, on the reverse strand, counting down.
AACAGTAAGTTAACTAATCCCAAACTAACATGCTACCCCCCCACACAAACACAACCTTTAGCTACCTCATTGCTAACATACCCCCACCATATAGCCATCTAATGTACTTGAGAACAAAACTAAGTTAGGTTGCACAAGTAGGCTTATAAAGACCTAGTACAAACCTATAAACCAATAACCCTGTGTTAGAAAAGGATATTCACTAGAGTATATAAAATACCGCATGATAGCTATAAGATCAGAGGAGGATAGAAAGGATTGGGAAGAAAGACTGGAAAAGCAATTTACAAAGAATAGTAGGAGGACATGTGTATGGCTCCCAGGTATGCAAAAAAATCAGAAAGTTTAGGATTTTTGCATGGGAATATTTGCACAGGCATTGTCATACCCAAGCAGATCTCAGAAAAAAAATTTCTTCAGGAAGACAGGAATTGCTGCAGGTATGATGGGAAAGGCTGAAGCAACTGGAAACATGTTTTTAGGAATGTAAAAAGTTGGCAGATTGTAAAAGTTTCCTACAGAGTGTTTTGTTAGAAATGTTGGGGCAGTAATTGATTGCAGCTAAGGTAAGGGTTCTTTTCAGCTGGGATATAAGATCTGCATCACCTAGACATAGTAAGGTCCAACTAAATCTAATGCTATTTTCTGCCAAAAACAACGACTAGAAAATGGAAATCAAAATATAAACCAACCTTTTATGAAGTAGCGACTATTATAAAGAATATAAAAGAACTGGAAGTGTGATTTTTAACAAATTACCTTGACATAAATGGAATCTGTGGGAACAATGCATACAGAAAAATGTTCAGGAGGACTTCAGCAATTAAATAATCTTAGAGTTAAAAATGACTGTTGAAAAGGTAAGCATATATATCTATAATGTATGAAGTTAATGAAAAATGCTTAAAATGATTTTTTTCTATAACTGTGTGTCTACCGATGTCATTGTTCAATGTGTAATGTTAATAAAGTTGTTTAAAGATAGTCCAGTACAATTTCACTCTGCAATGTTATTCCAATATACTTCAGTTCACAGGTACTTACTAGCCCATTGATCTGTGAGGATCAGCCTTTCCCTTCCCTGGTAGTTTTAGCTCTTATTTTTGTCTATGAATAACCCATAGTGGGCAGAACAAGGGTATGCTGGGGCTTTATTTGATCCCCCTTTCCATAAAGGGCATGAGTAATAAGCAAGGGGTAAATATATGGTTTCTTATCCGGTCATCACAATTTTGTTTGAATATATTAAGAGAAATAATTTTCTTAATGCAATCAAAAAAAGAAATGAACACATAACCTATAAAGAAAGATTTTTTTTTATATAGAGTGGAAAACAGTTCCATGGAGAAGTTGCTGTCTGTCATAGAAACCTATCCATCTAGCATGTAATGTTTATTTTGCAAAAGAGATTCAGATCCCTTGTAAGGTGTTTATGATACCACTGGACTTACAAATTTGTCATATGTCTGACAGGATAGGGTCTGTTGATGCTCTGTATGTGAGGAAGTTCTTTTAGTAGCCTGAAAACTAAGAAGAGGGACAAAGCTTCGAGCCAGTCCGCAAAGAGGGTTAGGTATGTATAGCAAAGAATACCACACCTATGGAACCATTTGCCACTCCATGTAAAACAGAATACTTCCCATACTCTATTCAACTGCAAATTCACTCCTGAATAGGGGAAACACAATTATTCCTAATTTATGCTTGTTGAGCCCATCTTTGGATCTCTGTATTGCAAAATATAAGTGCTAAAACTACCAGGGAATGTAACGCTATTCTGGTCATTACAGATCAAAAGCCGGGTAAGTACCTATGAAGCGATGAACTTGTAAATATAACAACATCTGCAAGCTTTAGTGCTAAATACCGTCTGCTTCATTCATTTATTTAGATTAAATACTATAAACCAGGAGCTATTTGTCAACATTTTACTATTTATTTATTTTAAGATATTATAACTATAACAGCAGTTTTAGTGCTAAATACGATTTACACCATTGATTTATCTTTTTATATTAAATATCATTAACAAGAAGCTATTTTAAAGTCCCTTTGTCTTACACATTGGTTTAAAAAAGTGGGCCGACAAGCTAGTCTACCTTCAGTTGCCAGCCTCACAGCACTTGGTATACTAAGGCAGTGTAACAATTGCCTGATGCTCACAGACAATGAATTATTGCTTGGCTTGATTATTTGTGAGAGATGCAAGTACTTAACTAAATTGCAGCCCCCCCCAATCAAACACATCCTGTTTGGATATAGATAACACATCATTCCACAAAAACTCATGCTAAATTATCATAGGCTGAGGGTGTTAAACAGTCCTTGGCAAAGCCTCTAATGCCCATTAATAATAAGGCCCAGCATTAACTAAGCACTACAACAAATACTGGTACAAGCTCAGCTGAGAGTTACCAGGAAGTAGATAATCCTAAATGTAGACCATCAACACCTTCTGCAGGCACCAGTGATGGGTGACTCCAGAGTCAGATGCTCTGACTCTGTTCACCTTTAGTAGGCACCAGTGATAGGTGACCACAGGGTCAGACGCACTGACTCTGCTCACCTTCAGCAGGCACCAGTGATGGGTGACCCCAGGGTCAGATGCACTGACTCTGATCACCTTCAGCAGGCACCAGTGATAGGTGACCCCAGGGTCAGACACACTGACTCTGCCCACCTTCAGTAGGCACCAGTGATGGGTAACCCCAGTGTCAGACGCGCTGACCCTGCTCACCTTCAGCAGACACAAGTGATGGGTGACCCCAGGGTCAGATGCACTGACTCTGCTCACTTGTAGCAGTCACCAGTGATGGATGACCTCAAAGTCAGGTGCGCTGCCCCTGCTCACCTTCAGCAGAACCACTGATGGGTGATCCCAGGATCAGGTGCACTGACCCTGCTCTTCTTCAGCAGTCACCAGTGGATGGGTGACCCCAGGGTCAGGTGCACTGACCCTGCTCACCTTCAGCAGACACCAGTGATGGGTGACCCCGGGGTCAAGCGCACCGACCCTGCTCACCTTCAACAGGCACTAGTGATAGATGACTCCAGGGTCAGGCTCACTGACCCTACTCACCTTCAGCAGGCACCAGTAATGGGTGACACCAGGGTCAGGCACGCTGACCCTGCTCACCTTCAGCAGAACCACTGATGGGTGACCCCAGGGTCAGATGCACTGACCCCTCTCTCATTGGGCTCGACAAAAGCAGGGTAACAATGAGTTCTAGGACCCCCGGGGACATTACACTGGACAAATATGATTACGACATGGTGGTGGCCCATTTGGGAGCAAACAACCTGTCTCTCAGACTCCTGAGGGATATGCACAGAGACATTTCAGAATCCTGCATGCATGTCACAAACGCAGGAAACACATTGTTTTTGAGCAGAATCCTTCTTTCACCAAGACTGATGACAAAGTACAAAGAAATGATGTCATAATTTTAATAATTGATTAAACAGCTGGTGTCATTCTAGGGGGATCCAGTATATGTCATCTTGCAATGGGAGGCTTGACAATCGAACCAGCTTGGTCTCATTCCAAGGCTTCAGCGCACTGGTAAAAGCCCATGCTGTCTCCTTAGTGCCTTTTTAGGCAAGATCCAGCTAATGGACCACAAACTAACTAGTCAAACAAATCGAACATAAGACCACGTCAAGGAGGCAATGATGAATGTTAGGAGTCTAAATAGGTTACCTGGCCTTGAGTCCTCATAAGACCACATATAACAGGTTACCTGACCTTGACTCCTCATAAGACCACATCAAGGTGGCAATGCTGAATGTTAGGAGCCTAAATAACAGGTAACCTTGGCTTGAGTCCTCATAAGACTACATCAAAGTGGCAATGCCAAATGTTAGGAGTTTAAATAACAAGTTACCTGGCCTTGAGTCCTCATAAGACCACATATAACAGGTTACCTGGCCTTGAGTCCTCATAAGAACACATCAAGGTGGCAATGCTGAATGTTAGGAGTCTAAATAACAGGTTACCTGGCCTTGAGTCCTCATAAGACCACATCAAGCTGGATCTGCCGAATGTTAGGAGTTTAAATAACAGGTTACCTGGCCTTGAGTCCTCTCTGCATTTGGAACACATTTATGTGAATGTTTAGTTACTGAAACTTGATTTAAAGGTTTAGAAATCCCTCCTTCTGTACCTGGGTTTTGTACATTTTATTTATTTATTTATTTATTTTACATTTGTTGACCGGGCTAGTCCATCTGGATATATTTCCATTTTCAGTAGAGGCCCGGGGAGAAAAGCTCCACACAGATATACACAGTATAAAATATTGTTACATGGTGAAAAAAAAAGGATTAAAAAACAAAATAAAAACAGGCAGTTAATACATTCTTGAGATAAAAATACTGGAGAAACGTTACAGTAAAACAGAGTAAAGTTTAAGAGACCTAGAACAGATATAATACAGTAAATGTACAATAGATAAAAACACTTGAGAAACAGTACAGTGAGCAGAATACAGCTTAAGACAGCTCAAAAACAGAATAGTAAGAGTTATGTACAATAGATCATATAAGACAGAATTATTTAAACACTAAGTTGATTAGAGTTTAGAAAGAGTCAGTCTTATTTGCAGGTCAAAAGCATGTAGAAGTTTGGAAGTATGGCAAGAAGAGGAAGAAAGAGGGGTGAAGAGGATGGTTAGTCAGGGTTACTACAAGGGCATAGCCAGTGCATTTGGAGGTGTTTTCTAAGTTTTTTGTTTAAAGAGTGGCAAGGATGTAGTTAAAGTTAGTTCAGTGGGTAGTAGGTTCCAGAGTTTTCCTGTTATGTTGGTAAACAGAGTCACCAGCTGCATTATTAGACTTTGTTAAGCTGGCAAGAAGTTTGCTAGAAGAACATAGGGAGTTCAGATTATTATATGGGACTATGAGTTTTGAGAGTATAGGGGTATTATTGGGTTGGTAAAATATCTTGTGGGCAATTGTGAGTTGGGGGATAATCAGATGGTTTGGGAATTCAAGCCAATTTAGTTGTCTAAGATTAGAACAGTGATGGGTTCTGAAGGGATTGCCAGTAGCAAATCTAGCAATGTTATTATAGGAGGTTGCTAATTTGTTAAGGTTGGTTTTCTTAAGGTTGGTAAATATAGGTGAAGCATACAGGAGGGTTGAGATTAGATGGGAGTGAGCAATCTTGGCTCTGGCTGCTGAAGTTAAGAAGGGTTTTATTCTGTATAAGGAGCCTATTTTTCTGTTTACTGTTTTAATGGTATTGTTTATATGGTAATCAAATGAGAGATTATTATCAATGGTTATTCCTAGAAGTGTAGTGGTAGTGTCAGGGAGAATAACAGTACCATTATTTGAAGAGATAGAGAAGTCTAAGGGGGAAGACCTAGTAGTGGGTGTAAAGAGAAGGAGTTTTTTTTTTTAGCATTAAGAAGGAGACAGCGTTTGGAAAACCATGTTTCTACAGTATTGAAAACATCTTGAGTAAGAGAATATAGTTCAGATGGAGAGGTTGATGAGCATATTAGTGTGGAGTCATCTGCATATTGAATACAAGTGGCTTGTGGAATTGCTACATGGAGATCATTAATAAATACGGAGAAGAGAAGTGGTCCAAGAATAGAGCCCTGAGGGACCCCAATAGTAACAGGTAAAAAGGATGAGACTTGATTTTCCCAGAGGACTGCTTGTTGTCTATTGCTGAGGTAAGATGTGAACCATTTTAAGGCCAGAGAATCAAAGGAGAGAGATTCCAGAATATTGATTAAGAGGGTATGGTTAACCATGTCGAAAGCTTTAGAGAGGTCAATGAAGAGTGCAGATGAGAGGAGGTTTTTGTTACGGTTTCTATTGATGGTATCTGTGAAGGATAGAAGGGCAGTAGTGGTACTATGAGATGGTCTAAGCCATGTTGACAGTGTGCTATTAGGTTGTGTTGAGAGAGATGGCATAGAAGTTGTTTGTGAATGCATTATTCCATAATTTTTGCTAGGGGTGATAAGAGAGCAATTGGCCGATAGTTGGAGTAATCATTAGAGTTCCCGCCTTTATGTAAGGGGATAATGTGGGAGATTTTCCAAATATTTGGGATGGTACCTTCTTGGATTGTCCTATTTATAAGGCTAGATATAGGGTAAGCAATTTCCTTAGCTGCTTTTTGGAGAAATTGGGAAGGAAGTTGGTCAGCAGATGGAGTACATGTCTTAAGTTTTAGAATAAGTTTAAAGATGAGAGAAGTAGAGATGGGTTGTAGTTTGAATTTTGAGAAAGAGTGGGGTAAGTTGATGGGAATGCTGGAGTTTTCTGAGATAAGTTGAGTAGCTGGAGATTGTATAGTGTCAGTAAAAAAAGAGTTGAAGGCATTGGCAGTTAGATGGGGAGTATTTGGATCTGCATCAAGTGGGGTGGGTGTTCGGGAGTTACCTGGGGAAAGGAGCTTATTAATGCAAGACCAGAACTGTTGGGGATTATTTTGATGAGTTTGCTGAAGTTTACAATAGTAGTTTTTTTTATCTGTAAGTATAGATTTTTTTGTGCTGTTTCTAAGCTGCCTAAAATATAGGTGATCAGAGCTATTTCTATAGGTTCTCCATTTAGCCCAGACTTTGTTCCTAAGTAGAATTTGAGTCCTAGTTTCATTAGAAAGCCATGGGGCTGGGTTAGACTTCATTCTAATGGAACGTTTGGGAGCATGCTTATCCAGGATAGATAAGAAAGCAGTGTTAAAATACTGTACTGCCTCTTCAAGTGGGAGGTATTTTAATGGGTTCCAGTTGCATGCTTTAAGGTCAGTTTGAAATAATTCTACCTTAAAGTGTTTGGTAGAGCGTGCTGTTCTAATGATGGGGATGTTTGGGAAGTCTTTCTTTTCTCTAGTAATGTAGGTCAAGGAATGATCACTTACATCATCAGGCAGGGTTCCTGTTTTGTAAGATTGTTTCACTTTGTTTATGAGAATCCAGTCTAATGTACTCTCTTTTTTGTTAGGTTTGTTAATCCTGGTTGTAGAGGTTATAGTTTGGGTAAATCCATGGAGGTTAATATGAGAGGTAGGATTTTCAGCACTAACACTTTTCCAGTCCATGTTAAAGTCACCTAGTATTATTGTTTCTTGGGGGTAAGTAGAAGACAGCAAGCTAAGAAATGCCTCAATTGTAGTGATATTATTTCCGGGTGGTATGTAAATGCAGATAATATATAAAGATTTTACATAGTAGCAAAGTACCATGGCTTTAAACCCAGTGGAAACTGTGGTGGTGTATTCATATTTGTTAGATATCACATTACCTTGAGGCAGATTCCAAGAGATCCCCAAACAATTTCCTGAGATACAAATCATATTAGATAAGATCAATTATTAGATGTATGCACCCCTACACCCCCTGAGCGCCATGTCAGATTCCTAGATACTCCAGATGAACTCCCTAGAAACAGAAACTCCATCATCCCGTGAGACTTTAATTACCTGATGATTGACTAGGAAACCTATACCTCAAATGTCAGGTATGTCTAAAATTTCTTACAGTTCATAAACCAGAATTGCTTGGACCAAACTGTCAAGAACCCACCAGAGCACAAAATATTCTTGACTTGCTCCTTACAGACATAGCATCTCCCTCCATTCCTATTAACGTTTGTTTTTTCTCTTTGGCCTGCCTAACATTAGCCCCTTTACATCATCCCATGGAGGGGTTCTTCTCTTTCTGGAGGGGAATACCTTTCACTAACCTTACCTTATAACAAGAAAGTAGAGTTGTGAGGTGCCATGGGCCATTATTTGAAGCTAATTGGGGTTATTCAGTCATGCTTTCACCCCTTGTTGCTCATCAGGTGTGGAGCAGAGTCTGCTGTACTTTGCTACTATGTAAAAGCAAGCTCTTACTTGCTGTGTCAAAATGCAGAATAATGTTCTCCTTGGGGAATCTGGTGTCTCCACCCCTCATCTTATTCATATGAAGTACGCATCTACAGTCAGACTTAGAGATGTCATTCCTGTAGTAGGATCCATAAACAACCCCACTTCACTGAAAAGGAGAACAGGTGTTGGCCTCTTACTGCCCCTCATCATCCTCTTCCTCCTCAGTAACCTCTTCAGGTGACACAGTCACTAACTAAAAACAGGTTAACTGGGTCATAGTGAAGGCTTTATCACTCTATTACATGTAAAAACAGGTTAACTGGGTCATAGTGAAGGCTTTGTCACTCCATTCCATGTAAAAACAGGTTAACTGGGTCATAGTGAAGGCTTTATCACTCTATTACATGTAAAAACAGGTTAACTGGGTCATAGTGAAGGTTTTGTCACTCCATTCCATGTAAAAACAGGGTAACTGGGTCATAGTGAAGGCTTTGTCACTCTATTCCATGTAAAAACAGGTTAACTGGGTCATAATGAAGGCTTTGTCATTTTATTCCATGGAACCAAACTTCTAAAGTGATAATTTGCCACATTGAATTGCCAAAGTATCATACAGTGTAATATTTCAGATGTATTCATGTCTGGAGGACATTATTTTTTATGTATGTTTCAGTTTTATTCTGGATGCATGCCTGGTTTATCAGTATTACACTTATGATCTCTTCAAACGTACCACTTTTGTTCAGAGATTATCCAGGTAATAAATATATTGATATGGGAATAAGTTATACTATTGTCTGAAAACGTTTTTTTGCTAAGAATGTGTATTGTAAAACTCTCCATATTTGTTTCTTGTGTGCAGTTATTGTTTACATTTCAACATAAGTTAAATTAAGAAATATAAATGTTATCTGTTTCTAGCTGAAGAAGCGCACAGGAAAGCAAGGGCGGTAGCAGAGCAAGCAGCGAAGGTAATAAGCCATTTGTAAAACTTGTACACTTTACTCGAGCATCATAAAGCAAGGAATATTTTATGATTTCATGTATTGCGTTAATACTTTTTTTAAAGTCGTTTGCATTCTTTAACAGCTGAGCATGAGTATGTATGTTTCACACCGAGTTGGAAGGAAGATTTAAATTGCATTCAAATTTGGGGCATTAGACAACTTTATTTGCAAGTAAGAAGACCTCATACATAAGATCTACACTGCTGAAAGGTGTTAATATGACCATGTATTAATAAGATTATCTCACAAACAGGTGGAAGGTATCACTGGAATCCAGAGGTGACAGGTGGACTGAAATGATTTTGATTTAACAGTCCTACACGTAATCATTTCGAAGGGGGTCCCATGTTAGATAAGCAGAAACTACTTCAATGCACATCACTTCACCCAACACAAACAAATAAAATGAAATTTACTGAGGCAGACTAAAAGGATATAGGTTCATAGGTTCATAGGTAGGTACTAGGCTATTGGCCCTAGGGCCTATACAAGCCTAGCCAAAAATGTACCCTGGCTTTCGCCACCCAAGAAAATTATTTTCCTGTGCCCCTGTCAAGGAGAACCACAGAAGTGATCCCCGGGGTGAATTTCCTATTACCCATCCAATCATCAAGATTTTTCTTGAAGAGTGCTAATGAAGAGGTCTGTTTGACATAGATAGGTAGTCTGTTCCAGAGTATGGGAAGTCTCTGGGGCAGGAATCTATCCCTCCAGCATGTTCTGTTTATTGTGGTGACAAGGTTTAGGTCCCTAGAGCGTGTAGCTCGGAGGGATTTGGATTTCTTTAAGTGGAGCATGTCCAACAGCTCTGGGTTTGACATAGCTTTGTATGTTAGGCAGAGATCGCCTCTGAGTAGGCGATATGCGACGGAGTAAAGCTGGAATTTTTTGAGACGGTCTGCGTAAGGCATCTGTTTGAGGCCAGTAATCCTCTTTGTGAGGTATTTTTGCAGCCTTTCCAGTTGATGTAGATGTCTTGTGAGGTACATACCAAAAGGGGTGTTGTACTCTATAATGGGTCTAATGAGTGATGAGTAGAGGGGAACAATGACCTCTTTTTTTCTGGATGAGATACCTTTTGTGATGAGGTGTGCCACGTAGAAGGATTTTCTGACCACTTTGGCAATGTGATTATCAAAGGAGCGACTACTGTCCACCTGTGTCCCAAGGTCTCTTATCACACTTTTGGTGTTAAGTAGACTACTGCCTATGTGATAGTTCATGGGTACAGAATTTTTACCAAAGGGGATGACAATGCACTTTTTGGCATTGAGCTTGAGACCATGTCTTTGACACCAGGCATCTGTCTCAGTGAGGCCCTTTTGTAGGATGTCCACATCGTTAGGAGTTTCAATTATGGCTCCTAGTTTGCAGTCATCTGCGAATTTAGTTAGCCAAAGACCTTCTGTGTTAGCCTGTACTTCAGAGAAGTAGATACCAAACAGGAGAGGACCCAGGACTGAACCCTGTGGTACTCCACTTGTCACTGGTCTGAAGTCTGATTTGGAGTCTGCTACTTTCACAGTGTGGGTTCTTTCAGTAAGCCAGTTGGCAACCCATCTTGTGACATAGGGATTTATACCTAGTTTAGTGAGTTTATCTATAATTCCAGAGTGGGGGATGATGTCGAATGCCTTGGCGAGATCTAGATAGGCTGTCTGAACCACCTTACCCTCATCCATGGCCTTGGTGACTACTTCAAAGAAGTCTATCAGGTTTAGGAGACATGATCTGCCTTTTACAAACCCAAACTGTGTGGGGTCCAGGGTTTGGAGATCTCCAATATCTTTGTTTATGAGTTCCATGATGATACATTCCATGGCCTTGCAGATGAGGCTCGTCAGGCTAATGGGGAAGTAGTTCCAGGGGTTTGTTGTGGACCCCCTTTGTGGAATGGGATAACTGTCGTGGTGCGCCATTCAATCGGCCCAAAGCCTGAGGTGAGGCTATGATTGAACATGGTACTTAGGTGGGGTGCCAGTTCATTCTGTAGTTCATGTAGAAGGCAGCCTGGGATGTTGTCAGGTCCCATGGATGCTGTGTTCTTGGCTTTGGAGAGTGAAGTTTTCACCTGTGCAGCCGTGATTACAGGAACTTTGCATTCTTCCGGTATAAAGATGGGCCCTTTAGGAGGTGAGAGGGGGGGGTAAAGTTAGCACTGAACCTATCTGCCAGGATGTTGGAAATATCAGTTGGTTCTTCCCTCAACGCAACCCTACCGAATAATAAATTAGTCTCTGCTGTGGCAGTACAATGGGGAGATAAAAAAAAACAATATTTGCTGCATCCTATGTTGCTCAGCCAACTTTCAGCCAGATTATGTTAATTCATCAACAGAGGTTCACAGCAGTTCTATATGCTGCCCTTACATTTAACCATGTGACATGTGATGATAATACACCTCATGTCGACTTTTGAAGAAATGCACACATTTGGAATCTGTCTGATGCAATGATTGAGCACAGATTCAATATATATTCTATTTTCATAATGTACTCATTATATGAAACTCTTAATGTGGCTCTCAAGTATTTATTTATATTTATTTATTTATTTATTGCAGTTTGATTACCGGGGAAGTCCACTGGGCATGGAGCCCGTTTTCAGTGGAGGCCCGGGGAGAAAAGCTCCAGCAGGAAACAGCAGTTAAAATAGTGAATACAATTACATGTAATTACATAAAAACAATATAAAAGTTAAATACATATTCAGAGACAGCTTCATTGGAAATAACAGTTATCAGCAGAGAATAAATCTCAACAGTTTCAAATGCTTATGGAGGAAGATACTGGCTAATGCAAAATAAGATTAGGAGATTGATATTTTGTAATCTGAGGTGAGGATTTAGTAGAGGTAAAGTAAGGTAAAGGGGGTTAGCCTGGAGAGAGGTGGCAGGATAAAGTGGGAGGGATGGGCTGAAGAGAGTAATTGCATTTCCTGTTTTGATAGAGATAAGAATGTAGGTGGTTTTTGAAGTTGTTGAGGTTGGTACAGGATCATAGAGTTGAGGGCAAGACATTCCATTTTTTGGCTATAGTAAAGGATAAGAGTAGTTTACCTGCGGTGCGCTTTGGTTTTTGAATGGAGATTAGGTTTTGGTGGGAAGATCTAAGTGGTCTAGGGGGGGAATAAGGTTGTAGAATGTTAGAGAGAGCAGGGTAGTTGGTAGGGTGGAACAGTAATTTGTGGGCAACTGTGATTTGGAGAAAGTCAAGGTGGTTGGGAAGTTGGAGCCAGTTTAGGGAGTGGAGGGAGGTGCAGTGATGTGAGGAGGACTTGGCACTGGTGGCAAATCTGGAGATTTTGTTGTAGCATTGTTCCAGTTTGGGGGTAAGTGAGGAAGTTAAGTTTGTGAGGAGGGGAGTGCCATACAGAAGGAAGGGAAGAAGGAAGGAAGAGGCAAGGGTAAGTCTGGTGCGAGGAGAGGGGAAGTGGTTGTTTCTGTACTGTAGGCCAAGTTTTATGTGTGTTTTTTTTGATGTTTAGCTGGATATGGTTATGAAATTTTAGTTGGTCATCAATGGTAACGCCGAGAAGCTTGGTAGAGGGTACAGTTTCAATGTTGGAGTTGTTAAGGCTGGTAATTTGAAATGAGTCCTTATCCAGTGAGGAAGATTTGGTAGGAGAGAAGAGGATGATCTTGGTTTTGTTTGCATTTAGGGCAAGATGATTTTGGCGCATCCAGTTTTCAGTGGTAGAGAAGGCATTCTGTGTTAGGGTTTTGAGTTCAGTTAGATTGGAGGCACAACAGATTAAAGTGGAATCGTCCACATATTGCACAATTTTGGTGTTAGGGATGGCTTTGTGGAAGTCGTTAATAAAGATGTTAAATAGTAGAGGGCCGAGTATGGAGCCTTGGGTTACTCCTGTGGGGGTAGGAAGGAAGAGGTGGCTTGGCCCCACTTCACAGCTTGGGACCTGTTAGAAAGGTAGCTAGAGAACCAAGATAGGGATTTCTGACAGAGGTTGAGCTTAGAGAGGTGGTTTATAAGGTGTGAATGAGAGATAGTGTCAAAGGCTTTGGATAGATCTAGAAGAGCAGAGGAGACTATATTACCGGAATCACATGCAGAGTTGATAGAATGCAAGAAAGATAGAAGGGCGGTGGTAGTACTGTGTCCAGGGCGGAAGCCGTGTTGAGTAGGAGAGAGAAGTTGGTGTTTGGTAAGGAATGGCAGGAGCTGAAGGTGTATACATTTTTCAAGTATTTTGGAGATAGGGGAGATGATTGTTATGGGGCGGTAGTTGGAGACATTGTAATTTTTGCCTCCTTTGTGGAGAGGCAAAATGAAGGCAGAGCGCCATAGTTTGGGTACGTAGGATTCGAGTAGAGACCTATTAATAAGAATAGAGACAGGTATGGCAATAATGTCAGAAGATATTTTTAGGAAGGAGGATGGAATGCTGTCAGGGGCATAAGAACAAGGCTTTAGTTTGTGGAGAAGTTTCCTTATTGTGTTGGTGGATACTGGTTTGAATTTGAAAAAGGGGGCAGGAGATAAGTGAAGTGATGATTGAGCAGGGAGAGAGGAAGGGTTGCTGCTGGTGAAAGTTTTGGTAAGTTCTGCGATAGTGGAGGTGAAAAATGAATTGAGGAGGGAGGCTATTTCAAGGTCAGATTTGCTGGTGTCAGTGGAGGGATTGTTTTTTGTACCTGGTTTAAGGAGGGAATTTATGGAGTTCCAGAATTGTTTGGGATTTCTTACATGGTTTTCTTGTAGTTTGGAATAGTAAGACTTTTTATCTTTAATGACTTATTTTTTGACTAGGTTTCTTAACTGCTTATATTTAAGGAAGGTTTCTGGTTGCTTGAGTTTAAGGTGGGCTTTCCAAGTTTTATCTCTTTGTCGCATTAGCTTGTTTGTGTCATTAGAGAGCCAGGGGGAGCTATTTGTTTTGACTCTTTTTGTTCTAATAGGGGCGTGGGAGTTAAGGACAGTTAAGAATGCAGAGTTGAATAAGTCAACAGCTTCATCTAAAGGTAGCGTTTTTAGGGGGTTCCAGTTAATTAGTTTTAGAGAGTCAGAGAAAGAAGTGGGGTTGAAGTTAGATAGGTTACCCGTTTGAATGTATTGGCGAGAGTGAGGGGAGGAGGGAGTTGCTCGAATAGCGAAAGCAGGCAAATGGTCTCCTAATGGGTCAGGAGAAATGCCTGATTTTACAATTTTATTAGGATGAGATACTAGGATCCAGTCAAGTATAGAGCCGGGGGGGATTTGTTTTGTTGGACCAAGTAATAGAGTTAGTAAGTTGGGTGAATTTGAATAGGTTGATGGCTACTGAGGGATTGGTGTTATTTATTTTACCCCAGTCAATATATGCATCACCCAGAATGAAGTATTGTTTCAAAATGTGGCAACAGCTTTACATTTTGATTTCTAATACTGATTTTTACTTCCATCATATGATTGTATATCCCACTTTTGAAATATCGCAGTGAAACTGGAAACTGGTATTATAACACATTTGGCACGTGCTATAGGGAGAATAATACGTGGGTTGGTATAATATTCGAATATGCATACGGCACTTGTTATCTTTGCTATCTGATGGGCATATTAAAGATGTAATTATGAAATTGTTAGTAGCAACAAGTCTCATGGTTGATCTCTGAGTTTAAGCACAACTGGTTTTCCAGTGGGTTTATTACCCTTTTGGGTCTGTTTGCTCTTCTGTTCAGATTGTCCACATCTGTAATGGAAACAGGTAACCTGTAAATGGTTCATCGCCCAGGACCCTGCTTACACTTATCAAGGGTGTTAGAGCTCGTCAGAGATTCGGAATGTATGGCTAGGCTTAAAAAGGCCCTTGTGGTCATTACCTAGTAAACACCTATGACCTATGAACCTATTTCTGTTGTGCAGGATTCAATTCACCCACCATGCCGTCCCTGTAGAGCCGTTTTTTTTAATTCTTTGCAGCTTCAGTCCTTTAGATCTGACATTAAGTAGCCTCATTGTAACTTGAAAATCTCCTTCTGTTTTACTATTATACTTTCTTTTTAGGTGTCTAAACAAAAAACTACACTAGCATAAGTTACTTCTTAACTTTAAAGGGTGTCAGTAGGTGGTGTGCCAAATAAACAAAAAACACTTTGGTCAATCTTATTTATTCCTTGTCTGTCTTCTTACATTCCGGAATATACTATACTGATTTCATTCACACTTTTTTGTTAATGCTAATCCTTTTAGTCTTGGGCTGAAGATTGTCACTTTGTTCTACTGAAAGTCTGACATCACATTACATATGGTACACAAGTATATAGTCCACGAGACATTGACAAACTAGCAAGGAGAGACATAATCTCTATGAATTCCAGCCTATATATCTTTTCATATGTTTATTTTAGACAATCTAGTACAACTTCTGATTTCTAAAATATGCCCTACTGCAATGAATTATTGTTATAGTGTCTTATTTTTTTCTGTATGCATTCGATATTTATGTGGAACTTTTGTTCCTGGGCCTCTGCTGAAATGATGCAATTGATTAGTTGCACTATTCTTGTTAACACATGGAAATGAATAAACAAATAAATAAATCAATGGTTATATATCTATATCTATCTATCTATCTATCTATCTATCTATCTATCTATCTATCTATATGTATATGTAGCTGTTTCACATGATTGACTTTTTAAAATGTTGAAATTCACATGGTCCAGACCATGTGATTGACATTTCAAAAAATCTAACAAATTGTACTGACATCATGGTACAGTGGAGAACAGGGAATGTGCCCTTTTCCCAACTGTACAGCCTAAAAGATAGCTTTCTCAGCATTGATAAAACAACCAGAACCAAAAACAAAATGCTGAACCCCCGTGTCTTGACGCTCAACAAGCAAGGCAAGAAAGCGAATTATAAAATTGTATTCCAATATAATCCAAAGTTAAGCGCTTTCACTCGCTCATTGCGAGCTTCATCAGAACTGAAAAAACATATACACAATTTCAGATTTAAATGACTTTTTTGGCGCCAAAAACAGCATAATTTAAAGTGACAGTGCTGATAAGAATATTACCAACATATATAATACACAATGATAGTAAATAATATAAAATTAATTCCATATAAAACCTATAAAAACAATATATTATATTTAAAAAAAAATATATATATATATTAAAGCATAAATTTAATACTTATACAGTCATTTATTCCTGGTTCATTAGAGGCGTCTGTGAATAATTGCCACCAGGTTTCTTTATATGATAACAAACTTTTAGGGTTGCCCCCTCTGGAATCTATAACAATACTATCAATAATACCAAATTTAAACTTGTGGTTGTCACCACATTCTTTAATGTGTCTATAAAGCGCATTCTTATCGTCTTTGGTCCTAATGCTATATAAATGTGCATAAATTTGCTTATTGAATTTCCGTTCTGTTTTTCCAATGTAGAACCCTGAACACGCTATACATTTAGCTAAATATATCACCCATCTGGTGTTACAGTTCCCTTGTTTGAATCTAATAATGGTCTTATTGATGTTGTCCAAAATTATGTTTTCTTCCTCAAACATTGTATAACATTGATTACACCTACCACACTTAGTGGTGTGTCTCTTGCTTAATAATTTATAATCAACTTGTCTTTCCAATAACTTCTTAATGTTCTGCCCCATCTTGTTGACAAATATTGGCTGAGTGCCCATAATTTTAACAAGATTCTGATCTGCCTGAATGATATTCCAGCTATTAGTCATGATCTTTTTAATCTTACCTACATGTGGACCATACCCTAATATACATGCTCTTCCAAAATTGGGTGAGCTTTGGGTATATGCATTCTGTGCCGGATCTATCCTATTGGCATGATAGTAATATTCACCTAACAAAAATGTATATTACCCCATTCTTTAACAATATTTGTTGTTATAAACTTTAACTCCTGGACAGGAACTGAAATGGCAGTTTACGAGATTTCACCACATTCAAATATGAACAAAATAGAAGTCCATATGACTCTGAATTGTAAGATAAAACTTCTTTTATTCGGACATAGAGTAAGCGCTTTCACCATCAGGCTTCTTCAGACTGCAACACTCACATACATCATTGATTTTATATAGTAATGCAAAATGATTGAATTAACTGACTTCTGTGTTATCTATTAACTTTTAAAGTAACAGAACACAAAAATTTCTTGGTGCATAGCGAGCGTATACAAATACATCAAACCTAGTCTCACTTGTCACATAAAATGCAAAGTACTATCCCTAACTGCATACATTTGCACAAAAACAGTAATTAAAAACAATTTTAAGATTCTTTATAGTACATATACCATCTATTAGACGTGTTCTAACTATAAAAAAATCATCTAATAGACTTCCTAAACTTGCAAAAGTAAGAAAGGTGTTTTCTATTAGCTTTTAAAATAACAAGACACAAAAAGTATCTTGGTGCATAGCGAACGTATACTAGCACATCAAACCTAGTTGCACTTGTCACATAAATAACAAAGTACTATCCCTAACTGCATACATTTGCAGAAAAACAATGATTAAGGACAATTTTAAAAATCTTTATAGCACATATACCATCTATTAGACATGTTCTAGCTATAAAAAATCATATAATAGACTTCCCAAACTTACAAAAGTAAAAAAGGTATATTAAATACAATAATAAATAAAGTAAAATAAAAATAAAATGTCCTAGTATACCTGTTACTACTAAAAGTGTATAACGCTATTTCTATTTAGGTTTGGGCAGTCTTCTTTTCTTTAAAATTGGCTTTAAGTTCACTTTATCATTTAGTCCAGGATATTGGTCTGCTCTGCAACGTATAATCCAACGTAATTCACACTCTTGGGTATAACTGTCTAAATCTCCTCCTCTGGTGTTTGGTCTTATAGCTTGTATAACTCGGAAACTAAACGTGTGTGTACTACCCATGACATTGAATGCTTAGCCAGTGCATCGTTTCCAGAACCTGTACGCATTTGATAGAGATGTTCTCTAATGCGTTCTCTGAATTGTCTACAGGTTTTACCAATGTGCTTGTATACGTTCGCTATGCACCAAGATACTTTTTGTGTCTTGTTATTTTAAAAGCTAATAGAAATGATGTATGTGAGTGTTGCAGTCTGAAGAAGCCTGATGGTGAAAGCGCTTACTCTATGTCCGAATAAAAGAAGTTTTATCTTACAATTCAGAGTCATATGGACTTCTATTTTGTTCGTATTTGAATGTGGTGAAATCTCGTAAACTGCCGTTTCAGTTCCTGTCCAGGAGTTAAAGTTTATGCACTTTTTGTCATTTTTTGAAAGGAACGGACCTCCCGTTGTGGTTATATACTTTTTATCATTGCTGTGGCTAATATTTGTTGTTATGTTTGTCATATTCCTGGTGTCGTATCCTCAAGACACGGGGGTTCAGTGTTTTGTTTTTGGTTCTGGTTCTTTTCCCCACTGTAGTATAGATTACAGATTTTATATATATATATATATATATATATATATATATATATATATATATATATATATATATATATATATATAAACTATAGGAATACATAGGCAATAGTAGAAATACACTATTGCTGAAAAGCAAAATATCAACCACATTTGGTCAAATGAACAAAACCCCACATTTCTTTTCGACCAAAAATAAACAGTCATCAAAAAGAACTGATACCATGTATATGTACATATGTCTGTAACACTCTATCTATCTGTTTATCCATCTATCTATCTATCTAGCTATCTATCTATCTTTCTGTCTATCTATCTATCTATCCATATATATATCTATATTATTTAATTATAAAGTCAAATTATATTTGCCCAGGTGGAAAAAGTTTGCTTGAAGATGGTTTGGCTGTGTATAAAATGCATTAGCAATGTGTACTCATGATATATGCATCATACAGAAGTACTGCACTCAAAAGGCAAAATAAAGTTGCCAAATGATCCTAGTTACAGTCCTGTAGTACAACTCATAATTACAAACCAGCAGGCTGTACACACTTTTTTTCCAGTTTCAGTTTCTGCTAGTACTGTTCCTCCCGTCAATTAATTAGTTAATTTATTAAAGTTTGTTAATTGGAGTTTCCTTTTTTACTTCCAAACTTGTAAAATTCTCAGTTTGGCAGAGCTCCTGTATTCCATCTCATAGTTCTATCCCTTTACTCAATTACAAAGGCACTTATTTTAACTTGTCTCTTTGCTCCTTTGTACTGGTGTGCATAGCTATATCCTATGCTAATGACCACCAGGTCTTTATAAGTCTAGCCATACAACCCAAACCTATTAGGTCCCTATGTATCATGGGCATTTATTAGGAGAGCGTATGTTAGTTACGAAATTTCTAGAGTTTATGTGGTGGAGGGTATGTTAGTTTGGGCATTAGTGTTTACCTCTGCCTGTCAGAGACATAGGGGGCTAGACCTGGGGTGAATTTCTGATTTCTGATTTATTTATTTATTTATTTATTGCAGTTGGTTTACCAGGATAGTCCATTGGGCCATAAAGAACCCGTTTTCAATGGAGTCCTGGGGAGAAAAGCTCCAAAAAGAAATCAAAATGTACATTCAACATTTGACAGTGACAATCTAGGTACAGAGAGTTGTTAATACAATGTAGGCAGAATAAAAGTAAAACTAATCAGATATAGAATAGCAGTCATAACAGTTAATACAATGAGAAGAAACATGCTAGTAATAGAATAAATTAAAACATTAATACAGATTAGAGAACAAGCATAGTAGCTAAATAAAGTAGGATATGATATTGAAGGACATTAAGTAGCGTTAGTTATGTGGGGTGGGAGCAAGAGCATTCCCACTGTGATGCTAGGTGTAAGAAAAGAGACTTTTTGAAGGTAGAGTGGTTAGAGGTGGTGCGGATGTTTGGTGGTAGGGAGTTCCAGAGGAGAGCGAGGCTGAAGGAAAGAAGGTTTTTGCCTGGGGGATGAGTAGGTTTATGCACTTCTAGCAGATTTTGATTATTAGACCTTAGAACTCTGTTAGGTAGGTGCATTTTAAAGGCAGAGGAAAGGGAGGGACAGAGGGAGGGGTTTAGAATAAGCTTATGGGCTAGAGTTAGTTGAGTGTAAGTTAGTTGATTGGGAAGTTCTAGCCATTTTAGTTTATGGAGGGAGAGACAGTGGTGAGCAGAAGACCTATGGCTGGTGGCAAATTTTGCAATTTTTTATAGCAAGAGGTAAGCTGTTTTTTTAACAAGGACTGAAGATTAGTTAGTAGTGGGGCGCCATAGAGAAGGGAGGGGATAAGGAAGGAAGTAGAGAGAGTGATTTTAGTGGCAGGAGTGAGGTAGGCATTCTGTCTATAAAGCATGCCAAGTTTTTGATGGGTTTTTTGATGTTTGTTTGCAGGTGGGAGTTAAATTTAAGTTGGTTGTCGATTTGGACCCCAAGTAGTTTGGTCTCTGACACTATTTCGAGAGGTGAGTTGTTTTGACTAGTAATTAAGAATGTATTCATGTCGGGAGGAGTGACTTTGGAAGGAGTGAATAGCATTAGTTTGGTCTTGGTAGCATTGAGAGCTAGATGATTGCTTAGCATCCATTGCTCTGTGGAAGAGAAGGCATCTTGAGTAAGTTTTTGTAGTGTAGTGATAGAAGAGGCAGAGCAGATGATAGTTGAATCATCTGCATATTGGATGATGCTAGAGAAAGGGATTGATTTGTGGAAGTCATTAATAAAAATATTGAAGAGAAGAGGACCCAGTATGGAGCCTTGAGGAACTCCTGTAGGGGTACTAAGGAAAGAGGAAGTGGCTTTTTTCCATTTTACAGCTTGATATCTGTTAGATAGATAACTAGAGAACCAGTCCAAAGAGGAGGAGGAGGATAGGTAGAGTTTGGAGAGTTTAGTTAAGAGCATGCTGTGTGAGATAGTATCGAAGGCTTTGGAAAGGCCAAGGAGTAAGGTGGAAACAATTTGTCCCGAGTCACGGGCTTTATTTGCAATTTCAAGGAAGGAGAGGAGGGCAGTCATAGTGCTATGATTAGGTCTGAAACCGTGCTGTGTGGGAGTTATAAGATTGTTGTCTAGGAGGTGGGGTAGGAGTTGAAGTTGCACACATTTTTCAAGGATTTTTGAAATGGGGGACAGGATGGCTATGGGATGGAAATTAGTAATGTTATTATTGTTACCACCTTTGTGTAGTGGTATAATAAAGGCTTGTTTCCAAATTTGGGGAACTATGCATTCTTGTAGGGAGCGGTTAATTAAGATGATAATGGGGTAGGCAAGAGTTTCAGCAGCTATACTGAGAAAGTAAGAAGGGATATTGTCAGGAGCATTGGTACATGGTTTCAATTTCTGAAGGAGTTTCTTAATAGTAGATGTAGGTATGGGGTTTAGAGAGAAGTGAGTGCAGTCACGGGGGGGGGATTATGGGGTGGTGGTGATGAGGATAGAATTTGTGTAGAAGAGGGGGTAGTGGAGTTAGTGGGTGGGGAGTAGGGTGAAGAAGTAGAGACAGTGGGGGTGGGTGAGGGGGTATCGGATGATAGGGAGGAGTTGGAGAACGAGGAGGTCAATTTAGAAATAGAGTCAATAAAGAAAGAATTAAATTGGGTGGCTAAATCAAGTTCTGTAGAATTTGGGTCTGGGGTAGGAGTATCTGGTTTGTTGGGGTGGAGGAGAGTAGAGATCCCTTTCCAGAATTTTGAGGGTTGTTTTTGTTATGGTTTTGGAGTGTAGAGAAATAGTTTTGACGATCATAAGTAATGAGTTTTTTTACTTTATTTTGGAGCATTTTATATTCGTTAAGGAGTGGAGTTGTCTTATGTTTTTGGTAGCGTGCCCAGACTTTGTCTCTCTGTCTCATGGAAGCAAGAGTACTTTTGGAGAGCCATGGGGCTGATTTAGTTTTTATTCTCTTTGTCCGTAAGGGAGCTTGGGAGTCTAGTAATTTCAAGATTCTCATCCACTGGTTAATGTTATACTTAAATAGGGTTAGGGATGGACTCTGCTTCAAATGGACAGGGAACCTTTTCTAGAGCATGGGGATCTCTGAGACATGTATCTGTCTCACCAGCATGTCTTATTTATGTTACAAGCAAAGTTTAAATCTTTGGACCTAGTGGTTCTGATGCTGTTCATTT
The DNA here is from genome assembly GCF_019279795.1 of Protopterus annectens. Classification (NCBI taxonomy): domain Eukaryota; kingdom Metazoa; phylum Chordata; order Ceratodontiformes; family Protopteridae; genus Protopterus; species Protopterus annectens. Next base: position 1,474,213,324 of record NC_056745.1, on the reverse strand, counting down.
GAAAGACATGCAGAGCTTTAATTTTTTTCATAACAGTAGATGATTGAATGGTCACTGCTACAGTAACCACTCCCCCCTCCATCTCCCTCAGTAACCACTCCCCCCTCCATCTCCCTCAGTATCCACTCCCCCCTCCATCTCCCTCAGTAACCACTCCCCCCTCCATCTCCCTCAGTAACCACTCCCCCCTCCATCTCCCTCAGTAACCACTCCCCCCTCCATCTCCCTTACTTTTGTATATTGTATTGCCAGGGTGAGGACTGTGTTTTTCTGTACCTAGAATTCACCTGTTTAGGCCTTTAGCCTCTCTGTTTCATTTAGCATCAAAGCTTCTAAGAGCTTGGCATCCAAACAGTTGATTTTATTCAGCTTTTCTCAAGTTCATAACAGTTTGAGCACTTGGAAGGAGCCATTAAGCTCTGGAAGTTGGATGGATGTTATATCCAGGGTGGGATATGAGCCATATTTGTTAGGATACTGCAGCAGTGATCATTTGAATATCTACTGTTATGATATGTTAACTCACACAGCTGTACTTTTCTGTCACTTTGTCAACACAGAGTGACCCTTATTCTACTTTGTCCACATAAGAGTGACCCATAGACTTGACAAGTGACTGTTCTTTGTAGACCCCCCATATCTGATTTTCCATTGTTTTTACTTGACCCATCTGCATCATATTCTTTTTTTCTGTATCATTTGTCTGTCCCCTGCAGACCGATGCCTCCTTCTGTAACCAATACACCCCTTACTTTCCCAGTCCTTCCAGTCATGCAGGAGCATTAGGAGTGAAAAGTGGCCACTAGACGGTAGCTATCCCAGAAGATTTTTATGAGTTGCATCATTTACTATGGTAGGTGAAGGAAGTAATACTAAACTGGGACCTACAGTACTGGATTCAGTAATGTTGACATTATTATAAACATACCCATTCCTAGTCACATATTAACAACATTGTTTGGGAGGCTGAAGCAGCTCTGTCCATCCATCCACAACCCTTTTTCACATTTTTGTACATGAGGTCATCTAGAACCAACATTCATATATGCTAACACCTCTGGCCAATTTACAGTGACCAATCTACCTACAGCATGTCTTTGGAATGTGGGAGGAACTGGACCACCAGAGAAAACCAATATAAACACAGGGAGGACATAAACATTTTGCACAGAAGGCACTACTGCCAAGAATTGTACTGGAAAAGTTCTTGCTGTGAGATGACAACCCTACCCACCAAGCCACTGTGCTACACAAGGCTGTAACAACTGTTGTCAGCTTATCCCCTGCTGTGCTACATAGTCTCCAGCAGGTGGCAACAACACAACATACAAAGCCACTCCCTATTCTGTGAGCTATTGTCACCTGACCTGTGATGGGTGAGCTAACCTCAGCTGCTTAGACCCATCATGTCTGGCCGGCTTCTTAACTACCTGCATTTTCAAAGCTGAGTTGTGGGCGCCATAGCTAAGGATCCAGCACCTGCATCCTGGAACCATCTTCCTTTTATTTTTTGGCACTAATTTCCCTTATCTTATTGAAAAATAATACTGTTCATATTTCATACTGTGTTCGTACTGAATTTAGTATATCTTCCCCAACTAAATGTCTTACCTGCTATGAATTGTTTACTGACACTTCTGGAGTCATTCATTTTTATCTCTTTCTTGACTTCTTAACCTTTCAAAATGTCATGTTTTAACTCTAAAATTTCAGGTAGCCCCCCCTAGGCCATGAAGCACAAGTTATTAGTTCTGTTGTGTTGTTTTAAAGCATGCTTCCATAGCCTTTGTTGGCTTGAGTTTTATGACTTTCTGGCTTACACTGCAGATTGCTTGAATCTACCCATTCGTAATAGTTTTCCCTGCTGTTGGGGATGGTCCCTCAGCTCTTAGAACCCTCTCCATCTTCACATTAGTCAAGATAAGCTCTACTGCATTTTTCATTCAAGACTGATTATAGAGCAACTGTGTTTATTGTCACAAAATGCCTCCAGCAGGACTTGGTTGTTTGTTTTTTTCAGCTGGGTCTTGCTGCTTTCTGAAAAAGAAGATGTAATGGTGGTGTCTGAAACACTGTATGCATGGAATGGTAAATCACAGATATGACTGGCTGCTTTTTGAAGTCTTTTTCATATGCAGCAAAAGGCAGAATAAGATTGCATCCTAGGGTCAAACACAGCAGACAGCTTGTAGTACTTACGTACAGTTTGGAAGGGTGTGAGTTTTGAAATCGGCAGTTGCTTCCGGATTTTAGCTGCTGCTGTACAGCATTGCTGTGGTCTTATCTATTCATCCAGGTGTTTGAAATGTGGTATGTATATAAAGTTGTAGACGATTAAAGAATCTAGACCTGCTATCCCCTCCAAATCCATAAAAATGTGTGTGTGTTTATATGAGAGTGTGAGGTTAACATCCTAGTACATTATGACATATATTATTCTGCACGTTCTTTGCTGGCACGTCTTTTTTTCATATTCAATGATGGCGCAGACTTAGCTCGTTCTGTGATGGCACATCATATTTGTATATAATAGGAAGGCATCAATTTAGCAGATAGTGTGAGGGCACAACATTTTAGCACATTATATTATGACATTTTATAAAGCCATATACTTTCTGTTATGAATGGCACATCTTTTTTAGGCAGTCTGTGATGGCACTGCCTTTTACCGTGTTCTGTGGTGGTACGGCTTAGTCACATCAATAGCCTGCATTCTTCCCATCACTATCATTTCAGCTTCATGCTCTGCTTTGGTATTTTTTAATCTTAATTCAGTCCAGTATTCAGAGACTGTTTCCAGATGTGGCATTATATACTTCTGAACATTTCTGAAAACAAGTATAGTAGTCTGACTTTTTATTTTTTAGGTTACTTCTGTTTCTAAAACCTTGTAGAAATAAACATTATTATTTTAAATGCAAATATGACATAACAGTGAGATAAAATGTGTATCATTAATAGATGAGATATTCTTACAGGTATGTTTGTTTTAGTTGCACCTGAAAGGAAGTTTCCCATTATTGGAGCCTCAAATATTTCTTTGACTTCTTTTCCTTTCTTATAAATCACTGATAGATCATCATCATCGACCCCCTTTTCTTGTTGTTCTACATGGGGTTAGGTTGTGACATCGACTGTCTCCATCTCTCTCTATTCAATGCCACTAGTCTACCTTCTTTAGCAGTCATGCCTGACTGTTGCAGCTCTTCTCTCTCTCAGTCCACCTGTCTCTTTGCTGGATGCCCTTGTTTCCTCTTGCTTTCTTCCTGTCTGTCCCAGATCTTTTTCACCAGATTGTTTCTGCTTTCTTGGACATGTACCCAAACTACAGTAGTCTATTTTGTTTGACCTTTTCTGCAATTGGAGCTACTTTGGCTTCTGCTATTATGTTTTCATTTCTTCGCCTGTCCCGCAGTGTGCATCCTACCACCCTTCTCAGGCACTTCATTTCCATCACCTCTAGCTTCCTCATCTGCTCTGCCTTCACTGCCCAGGTTTCTGTACCCTACAGTAGTACTGGTCACACCATTGTCTTATACACAATACGTTCAGCTTCTTTGGCATTCTTGATGTGAAATCACCAGTAGATGGCAACCTGCTATAATATCATTCATTTATTTTGTTTACGAATGTGCTCGATTTAATACAGTACTTTTCTCCGCTTACAATTAAAATGTGACTTGCAGGATTTTAAAGGCTAACTTTAGGCAATTTTTGTTTAATTCATCAGGATTTGACTTTAGGCATTTTTTTTGTTTGTTTAATTCATCAGGATTTGACTGACTACATAGTCTGAACTTCATAGTAATGCTGCATAGAAGTTTGCTGGACATCAGTTAATGTCATAGAGTTCTGTAAGACGAAATAACTGACACTGCAGAAGCTTCAGACATAGCATTTTGTATTGTTGTCTAGCGGAATATGCTGTAGAACATGTCAGTAGGTAAGCAGAAGGCAGGTCTCTGATGACGCAGCTATGGGACAGTGCCCTTATGGAACATCGGTCCTTTGCTGTTGAATTCCCCGGTAGTTAAAGTGTTCAGTTTTGCTATTTTCTTCCGTAAGTAAACACCATGCTACACTCTTAGCAAGCCATTTGACGCTTTTTAGACAGCATATCTCTGAACATGCAGGAAGAAATTAAAGTTTCAAGATTATCAAATAGGAGGCAAATGCATGAACAGTAAAATAAGAGACTTTTCTAGACTGTTGCTTTACAAAACCTATTTTCCTTGTTAAGCACTTCATGCTTAGTGGTAATTACTTTTAAGGAATTTAGGTTGCTATTTTTGACAAAGGATGTATTCATACCGTGTGTTTGGACAGTGATAATGCTGAGCCCTGTTTTTAAACAGATGGACTCACAAGCCTCACAGAAATCTGTACAGAATGCATACTATTTTAGGAGAGCCATACACAAAGTATACAAAATGATACCATAAACTGAAAAGTGGTGCCTTCAGAAACGATATTATTGGGCCACAGACTTAGGAACACAATGATGTAATACTGCATTGACCAGCACACTCGTTCTTGTGCACTGTTAAACCATGTTCACGCTTATAGCTCAGGTACAGAATGGAGGCACATACATCTTCTTAAGACTGATAGAAGTGTAGCTGTACAAAACAGTCAACCAACCTTTGGTGGGGAATATGAAAACCTCAAACATTTCGAGTTAAGTGTTAAGCCAACCCTGAACCATGCATAAGCTGTAAAGCTTATTCAGCTCAGATGATCACATGAAGTGGTTTTACTATTTTATAATTTACTATTATCTAGGTTTGATTTATGATTATTGTGCTGTTGATGGCTATTCTTTTGATGCCTAGAACTTTCATTATGTTTCTCTTTGTTAAGTCTGTAAGAGTCTTTTATTATTAAAGTAAAGGTGAACCTGGCATGGTATAGTGTTCCACACATCCTAAGTTATAAAGACACCTGAAGAATACTGTACTCTTCATACTAGTGCTGAGACAAAAGTATTAAGCAGCAACGTCTGATACTTTGTATCAGGATGCTTGGCATGAGGTAATCTTTTATTCCTTAGATAGGACCACTGTAACTGTAAGCCATACCACATGGATTTACACACCTTATCAGTCTGTTTTTGCTGGCCACAATTTATCCACGTAGTGATGTCATCACTGTGAGGAGTTAACACTAATTTAAGTTGTGATTAAACTCAGGTAATTGGCGTGAGCCCCACTTATATATCTCTCTTGTTACATATTCTCTTCAGTTCCTCTCACCATGTCAAAGTGTTGCAGAATATGTTGTGTGTTAGAATAATTTTAACTGCACTGCGCCTTCTAGTAATCATTTTCTTCATGTTTTAGTTTTAACTTTCACTCCTTTTCATTTACTATATTTTTCCACACACCTTCCTCAGTGAAGAAATGTACTTTGTTTCTGGTAGGCCAAAAGTGCCTAAAGGTTTCTATACACATTTTTTTATTAAATTTTATTTTGACCCTGATTTTACCTTGAAAAAAGACAAATAACAAAATAAGACTTATGGCATTGAACTAATTTCTTACAAAGTAATGCCTTAAGTCTCTCAAACAAACCAGCTAAGGAACAAAAAATAAAAGAAGTAAATTTTAAGAGAAGTAATTCATTAGAAAAGATAAATCATTACTCTTGTTCTCCAAGGCCATAAAATCTTTAACAAGTTCTCCAGGTCTGACTCAAGTTTTTTACTGACGCTAAAAAACTCAAATACCTTGGGGTTACATATAAAGTAGACACATGTATGTTCTTTTGCGTGAACCTTAATTTAACCTTAAGAAATGAAAGGTGGACTTGGAAAACTGGAATAAGTTGAAATTTGGGCCAAGTTTCTGAGGGATTTTCTCTGCCTACCTTAATAGGCCAACACAGGTTCATCAATTGGCATGATGGCATTAAAGAAGCTGAATGAATATATATATGTGCACGTGTGTGTGTGTGTGTGTGTGTGTTTGTGTGCTTGAGTGAGGTGTTATCTAGGCTACTACAATGTATAAGGTGCTACTGCGAATAGAAGCACAGTCAGATCTGACAGCACAGTGACTGATTCAGAAAGCTGGCAATAAGCTGCTAACGAGCAGTCTGTCTGTCCAGCTCTACCATGGCACAGAACTGGACACTCTCACTGCTAATGAGGAGTCTGTCTGTCCAGCTCTACCATGGCACAGAACTGGACACTCTCACTGCTAATGAGGAGTCTGTCTGTGCAGCTCTACCATGGCACAGAACTGGACACTCTCACTGCTAATGAGGAGTCAGTTCTGTGCCATGGTAGAGCTGCACAGACAGACTCCTCATTAGCAGTGAGAGTGTCCAGATGTTAAGTTGTCAATCTCGCCTTCATTCTTGCTTGATGGGTTCGGAGCCGATCCCTCGGCTCCGACTCGGCACTTGCTAAGCTCGAGAGTCACTTTTACCAGCTCGAGGCAGCCCCATATCCCATGATGCAAGGCGGTAAGTACCCAGATCTCGTTTGCCGCTTCGCTTATGAGGTCCTCCTTTTACCAGCTCCTGGTAAGTGATTCACTATTTTGATATTTAAGCCCCTTTTTGCTAAAAACCCTTTAATTTTTAGTTTTAAGTTAATAATATAGATTTTCTGACAGAAAATCCCTGTCTCTTCTAATTTTTTTTTTTTAGTCAAACTTTACCCATCCCATCCCCTCCCTGTTAGGGTGTGTGTGTTTGTTTTTATAGTAATACCTTTTTGGTATTTTATTTAATTTAATTCTTGACTGGTGTGTGTGTGTGTTGTGAAGCACCATGTCAAAGGAGAGGGTCTCAGGTTTTAAGAAGTGTGACTCGTGCTGTCAGAAGATGTCTCTGACAGACGGTCACACTTCTTGCCTGTATTGCCTGGGGCCTCTTCACCTGCAGGACTCCTGTGCTATTTGTCATTCCTTCAGCCAGAGAGTCCTGCAGGAAAGACGAAACAAGCTGATACTTAGGGGCCTTCTTAAGCCGGAGGGCTCTCCGGCTAAGTCTGCTCCATCAAAATCAGCCAAATCTTCCAAGGCCCAGGCTTCTGTGTCTAAGCCTGCGGCCTCGGCTCCGACTCGTTCTGAGTCGAGATCGGCTCCGGCTGGAGCCAATTCTGGCTTAACAAAGACTTCGGCACCGATGGCTATCGGTGCCGATTCTGCATCGACCACTTCGGTGTCGGCTCCGATCGGTTCCGACCACCATGTGGCACAGGCATCTGTGTCGGCTCCGATCGGCTCCGACACCGTTACTTTTGTGGCTGTATCGGCTCCGGCTGGAGCCGATGCATCGAGGCTTCCTGTCGGCTCCGATAAGTCTTCGGCTCCGACAGGATCTATAGTATCGGTTCCGATGGCTCATTCCAGGAAGAGGTCGAGGTCTCCTTCCTTGGAGCCGATACTTTCGGCTCGGCTTCACCTCTCCTTTCGAACGGAGCCATCAGAGCCGATCTTCAAGGTCATCCAGACTTTCAGACCATGACCTAGAGAGAGTGGTCAGCAGATTACTTAAGTCACAGGTACTGGCCCAAATGTTACATAGTCCGTCTCAACAGGCGACTGTTGGTCCACACCCCGTTACAGTTCCTCCTTCAACTCTACCCCAGAGCTTGGAGTTGGAGTCTTCGGAAATGGTTACTGCTACGGCTGGAGGACAGATACCCCCTTCTGTTCCTTCAGCCTCTACTCTTATCTCCTCTTGAGACCTTCCTTAGAGGGATTCGGTGGTCGGGCTTCCATGGTCTCCTCCGAGGGGGTGAGTGGCATCGGACCCTTGTCCGAACCCGCTCTTCCCCTTGGAGCCTCGGCCTTGGTGAGCTCGGCTCCGACATCTGCCTCGGAGACTTCCCTTTCGGTGGTCCCTGGAGTTCCTAGTTCTTCGGAACGGGTTCTCTCGGACCTGCCTGGGAGGGGAGCATTCGAGGTGATGAAGAGTGTGCTGGTCACTGGTATCAGTCAGCAGTCTGTTCCCGTAGCTCCTCCCTCTATAGTACCTGTTGACATCTCTGCCACTTCTCTTGCTACAGGACCCAGAGATCCTCCGCCTCAGGTTTCCCCATTGGGAATTTCCCCCTCTTCCGAGGATTCTCCTGATGTTTCGGGAGATCCTCCTAGGAAGAGGACTTGTAAGAGGAAACATGTAGACTCCCCTGAGTCTGTCACTTCGGATACTGACTTTGATGAGTCAGAGGGATCCCCTAGATCCCCCTCTGAGGATGTCTCCTTCTCAGACATCCTAGAACTCCTTAAACAGAGGGGAAACTGGCCCACCAACAATCCCTCTGAGGATGAGTCAGTATACCTAGAGGCGTTTGGATCTCGGCCCTCCACCTCCTGGGTGTCTCCGCCTTTCGACCCCCTTATGCAGGTTATTGCCCAAAAGGCATGGGCAGCTCCTGACTCTGTAGAGCCAGTCCCTAGGAGGCCTTCAAAATTTATCACTGCCCCGGGTGACAAGCAATTCCTCACTAAGGGTGTCCCCGCTGATGCCATGGTGGTGGCTGCGGCCACCAAGAAGGAACTTACAGATCCTTCCGTACCCGTCCATCCTCCTAATAAGGACTCTAGGACCATGGATAGGTACGGTAAGCGGATGTTTTCCTCAGCGACCTTTGCTATGCGTTCGCTGAATTACCTATGTCACTTCACCAGACTCCAGAGGGATATCCTTAAGGAGCTGGGTGAAGTAGTACAGGATCCTACAGCTGCAGGAGCTCAAGAAAAGATTGCTTTGCAGCTAGGAACCCTTAATTCCATTGCAAACTCCTCCATGCGGCTAATATCTTATGCTGCTGATGGAGCGAGTAGAGCCGCAGGTACAGGTGTGGCTCTTAGACGCCAAGCCTGGATGCGGCTATGTGATTTTGCTGATCCCTTTAAGGCGTCCTTCACAAATTCTCCCTTTGATGGGTCAGCTTTGTTTGGCCCTCAGGTGAAGGAAACTTTGACCAGGTGCGAACAGGACGGCAAGACTCTTTCTGCTGTAGGAGTCCGTTTTCCACCCCTTCTAGACCTTATCCCAAAGGACAGAAAGGTGGGAAAATGTGGTTCCGTAAATCCCAAGGAGTCACGCCGATTCACGTGGTCAGTTTACCCCTAGAGGCAGAGGGGTAACAACAACAGACGCTCTAGAGGCAGAGGGGTCCGAAAACCAGGGAAACAGAGAGCCTCTCTCTGACAAGCCCTTTCAGCATCCCTGAGATGTTGCCCGGCTGTCCCTCCTTGGAGGCAGTCGGGGAAGATTATCACTGTACCCAGAAGCCTGGCATTCCCTCACTCAAGACAGATGGGTACAGTCGATCATATCCAAGGGTTACATAATTCCTTTCGAGGAAAGTCCCTTCCCTCAAATTCCCTTCCAGATGTACCACCCGGTCTAAGGGAAATTGCAGAGTTAGAAGTCTCAAAACTACTGCAAAAAGAGCCATTCAGCCAGTTACAACAGACCATTCAGAGCCCGGAATCTACTCAAGGTTCTTTTGGTCCCCAAAAGACGGGAGACTGGAGACCAATATTGGATCTCAGCAGACTCAACAAGTCTGTCAGGAAGACAAGATTCGAATGGTCACTCTTCAGTCAATTCTGCCCTTCTTACAGAAGGACAACTGGATGTGCTCAATAGATCTTCAGGATGCGTACTATCACATCAAAATTCACAGACGCTCCAGGAGATTTCTCCGCTTTCGGCTGGGGTCCAGTCATTTCCAGTTCAGCGCCCTGCCCTTTGGTCTCACTACAG
>NC_056745.1:1474121095-1474196095 GCF_019279795.1 Protopterus annectens | reverse complement strand
TTTTGTTCCAGTACAATACAGTTTAATAAATAAATAAATAAATATGAAAGAGGTTTAATTTAAATAATTCAGAGGCCAAGGAATTAAATTTATTAACACAGGCATTGGCTATTAGAATAATAAAACTAGATAAGGGGGAGGGATTGTTGTGATGAACAAAGTTGATTACATGTGAAAAATGAAGGAGATCCTAATGGTCGTACATATCAAAAAAGTTCTTTAAATGAACTTAATATTATGCACAGGAGAATAAAAGTTTTTTTACAAGATTTGTTCATCGAGGAGTCTATAACTATTGAAGAACTAAACTATTTAACAGTGGTCTATCCTGTAACACCGGTAATATCCTGTGTGCCCAAAATACACAAGGATGTGTTTCAACTGTCAATGCATCCTATTGTGGACGCAAGAGGCTCAATCACACATCTCCTGGCAAAACTCTTAGAGTCGAAACTTAAAAAATATATTATTGAGGAACCTTGTTTGTAAAGGTTCCTGGGATTTTCCTGGAAAGAATGAATAACATGTTTTTTGAGACGGGTTATTTATAACAATTTATGTTAAAGATCTGTATACCGCCACATCCCACGAGTTGGGGGAGGAATGGTTTTGTGATTATCTGAGGGGAAAAGGAATTCAACAAGACAAGATTAATGTCTACGAACAACTATTGGATATGGTGTTGAAAAATAATTTTATATTATTTGACAAGGAATACTACCTTCAAGTGGAAGGTGTATCTATGGGTTCTTATTGCGGTGGCCCATATGCCAACATGATCATGCCTGAACGGGAAAAACATTATTTTGTAAATTCCTGTTTCTTCCCCTTTTGCCATACATAATTACGTTTTTTTGGACAACATCGTTATCCAGTGGAATGGGCCTAGAGAAGACGTAAACAATTTTTTGAAATATATTAATGAAACAACTACGCTCCTTAGATTCACCTATCATATAGATTATGAAAAAAATCCCTATTTAGATGTATTAATTGCCAAAGATATAGTGAACAATAGATTCACTGCTGAGATTTACCATAAGGAGACATATTCTAATAGTTCCCTACATTATGACAGCAACCATCCGTTTTCACAAAAAAGAGCCATCATAAAGGGTCAATTTGTTAGGGCAGCTAGGATGGTGACTGTGTGAGAGGCTTTTTTAACTGAATGTGAAAAGATAAAGAATATGTTCCGAAGATGCAGTTATCCATCACATCTAATAATGGAAATTATGGGTGAAGTGATTGAGAAAAGGCAGAACGGAAATTTTCAGCCTGTCTTAGGTAAGACATCTGAGCATCAGGTATGTGCACCAAATGCACAGTCTAATCCATGCACTCCTTTGAATGGGGACCAGGTGCCTGTGTGCAACAGGAATTGTTTGAATACTGGTTCTGCCTTTATCACCACTTAGTTCCTTAATAACTCTAGTGTACTGGAACTTGTAACTGTAGATTTTACTTGCAGATTTTATTAAACTGCTTTGTCTCTGAGAAAACTATGGATTTATTACATTGCTTGTACTTGGTTGCCTGCTTGTGGCTTTGTATGTTTACTTGGAACAAAAATGGATATATCCAGTATTTCCAGAAGCAGCTCTTAGGTTCATAGGTTCATAGGTTTATACTAGGCCATCTGCCCTAAGGCATTTATAAGCCTAGCCCAAATTATTGTGGCTTACGCCACCCCTTATATGAAAAAATACTGTGCCCATTAGTTTGTTGTGCCTCTGTCCAGCAGTGACCCAGAGATGATTCCCGGGGTAAACCTACGATCTCCCATCCACAGGTCTAGATTTCTCTTGAACAGAGTCAGCGAGGTGCTCTGCCTCACATGGACCGGGATTTTATTCCACAGCATAGGGAGTCTCTGAGTGATAAATCTATCCCTCCAGCACGTCCTATTTATATCCGTGCTAAGGTTTAAGTCGCTTGCTCTAGTGGTTTTGGTGGATTTGGATTTTTTGAGGTGGAGCATGTCCATTAATTCCGGGTTGGACATGGCCTTGTATGTTAGGCACATGTCACCTCTGAGCAGACGGTATGCGACTGAATAGAGCTGGAGTTTCTTCAATCTGGCAGCATATGACAGATTTTGGAGTCCCTTTATCCTTTTGGTGAGGAACTTTTGGGGTCTCTCCAATTGCTGCAGATGTCGGGTGAGATACATCCCGAATGGGGCATTGTACTCGATCATTGGTCTGATAAGTGAAGAGTACAGGGGAACAATGACCTCACTAGATCTGGATGTGAATCCCTTCATGATCAGGTGGGCAATGTAGAAGGTCTTTCTAACCACTTTAGCAATGTGAGTGTCAAAGAAAGGCCACTGTCAACCTGGGTCCCCAGGTCCCTGATAACCTCTTCTGTGCTTAGTGGATTGCCACCTATATGGTAGCTTGGGGTTACCTTGTTTTTCCCGAAGGGTATGACTATACATTTTTGGCGTTTAACTTCAGGCCATGGCTCTGCCACCAGCTATCTGTTTCCGTGAGTCCCTTCTGAAGGATATCAGTGTCCGATGCACTTTCCACTATGGCCCAGTTTGCAGTCATCTGCAAACTTTGTCAGCCAAAGTCCTCCCATGTTGGCCTGTACTTCTGAGAAGTAGATGCCAAACAATAGGGGCCAAGGACCGAGCCCTGTGGGACACCACTTGTGACCAGCTTGGAGTCTGACACAGCGCCAGCAACTCTAACCCTGTGGGTTCTGTCCTTAAGCCAGTTTGCAACCCATCTTGTGACATATGGGTTTACATTTAAGCTGGTAAGTTTTTCTACAATACCCGAGTGGGGTATTGTGTCGAAAGCCTTTGCAAGGTCAAGGTAGGCTGTATGGACTGCCTTTCCTCATCAATGGCCTTGGTGACTATTTCAAGAAGTCGACCAAGTTCAAAAGGCATGATCTTCCCTTGACAAAGCCAAACTGGGTCGGGTCCAATGTCTGCAAGTCCCCTATATCTTTGTTTATGAGCTCCATTATGATCCTCTCCATAGCTTTGCAGACTAGACTTGTTAAGCTTATGGGGCGGTAATTACCAGGGTCCGTAGAGGCGCCACCTTTGTGGAGTGGGACCACAGTTGCCGACGCCACTCCTTGGGCACGTATCCTGTGGTAAGGCTGAGATTAAACAGCTGCCTTATGTGCGGTTTAATTCCTCATTTAGCTCGTAGCACACAGCCGGGGACACCATCCGGTCCCATTGATGCTGTGTTTTTAGCTTTAGAGAGAGCAGCTTTCACCTGCGCATTTGAGATGTCCGGGAGGCTACACTCGGCTGGGATAGTTATCTCTCCTTTAGGGGAGAGGGGTGAAGTTTGCACTGAACCTGTCTGCCAGTATGTTGGCAATGTCTGTGGGTTCAGTGATTTTTGTATCATTTTGGACTAATTCTGAGCATATCTGTGAGTTTCCACCCAGGTTCCTAACATAGCTGAAAAAGGCCTTATGATTGTCCTTTGAATCCATGGCAATTTTTCTCTCAAAATTGGCCTTAGTTGATTTTATGAGTGCTCGTATTTTTTTACTAATAATGATCAGGGGTGACTTCCCTTTTATGGATTTTGTTCTATCATGTAATAGCTTTCTCCTCTTATTGTAAAGTTTGTTAATGGCTGGGGTCCACCAGACTGGACGTTTGCCCTTTGTGGAAAGAGTCTTGGTTTTATTTGGGATTGCCTGATCCATGCAGTCCTGGAAGTGTTCATAGAAGGCATTTGTAAGGGCTTCCGCAGCTTGGGTTGTGGTTTCCTCTGACTCAGGGGCCTTGAAGGATACCACACCAGTCTTGAGTAGTGTGAAGTTTGCTTTAGAGAAGTTCTTCACTATGGTCTTTTTTGTTTGGGGGGGGGGCGGGATGTGGATTTCCAGTGAGATTAGTTTATGATCAGATCTCACCAATGAGGGATATACTTCCGGTGTGGAGCATTTTGTCCCCATGTTTGTGACAATGAGATCTAGTATATTTTCTCCTCTCGTGTGAACAGTGACTAGCTGTTCCATGGCATTTGAATTTATGAACTCCAGGAACCGTTGGGCTAGAAAGTTAGGGCTTGAGTAATGTTCCCAGTCTATATTCGGGTAGTTGAAGTCACCCAATATGATGGTGTTTGGAGATACATTTATACCCTCCAGTGTCTTCAGGAAGGCTGTGTGGGGTTCCTGAGTTTGAGAGGGTGGCCTGTAGCATGCTACAATTTGTAGAGCAGTTTTGCCTATTGTTAGTTGCACCTGGATGGTTTCAAGCTTCATGCATTGCCACCAACCTGGAGGTGTGACTATCCTTTATGAATATGGATACACCCCTCCTTTTGTGGAGTGGTCCGGGTTTTGGGGCGGAACGCATGATATGAGGTAAAACCTAATAGTGCCGGGTGCTCTCAGGAGCCTTGAACCAGGTTTCAGTTACAGCACAGACATCGATGTTCTCCATACTGAGAAGGGCCTCGAGTGCGTGCATTTTGAGATTTAGACTTCTGGCATTGAGCAGCATTACCCTCAATTTCTTCCCATTTTTGTTTTCTAGGGTGGTAGGTTTAGAATTTGAGCCTTGCCTAAAAAAGGCACTATGGGGTGGCAAGAGCCTTAGCCAATATCCGGAATCCCAGGGTGACAGGTGCAAGCCGTCCCTTGAAGCAGCGTGGCTTGTCAAGCATGTCATCCCAGGCAGACAGACACTGGATCCCCTTTGAATGACACCAGACATTAAGCCAATTGTTAAAGCTGATCATCTTGTCTCTATATTGTGGCATCATTCTTGGTGAAGGAAGGATACTGCTCAGGGTTAGGGTCATACCTGCCTGGGCTACATAATCAGAGAGCTCCTCTATGTCTCTTTTCATGCAGTCCAGGGAGGTGCGTCTCAGGTCGTTCACACCAGCATGGACAATGACTGTGTCATATTTGTACTTGCTGTGGAATGACCCGAGTGCTTGTGTTATGTGGCGGATTCTAGCCCGATAGGCAGCTTACTGTGACCCTCTCCTTGTTCAGCCTGGTGAGTGGGACGTCAGTGTGTCTGACTATGGAGTCACCTATGACAAGTATGTTTGGTGTTGTATTTGGCCTTAAGGGCTGTGACTGCTTTGCACACTGCTTTTGTGGTTTATGTGTTGCTTGTGGGGTGTCTTGAGGTAGCAGTTGTTTGGGTGTCTGCTTTGGAGGCCTCTGCTGTTTAGGTAAATTTTACTCAGAGCCTCCGAGTATGTCTTTGTGTGTTTATGTGTTTGATTCAGTGGAGTGGTAGCATTATGTGAGGCTGGTTTTGTGGTGTGTGTAGTTGCCTTCTCCTCCTGTCTGGTCTTGCCAGTCCTGAGTTGAGAGAGCTCAGCCTCCAGTTTGGCTAAATAGCTGTATCTCTCGCAAGTATTTGTGTTATGTGGGAGGAGGAGAGGGTTGTCTGTGTACATGAGGCAGTTATAACATTGCCTCAAGATTCCCAGATTCACCAGCTGGACCGAGAGGAGATTGACAACTGACCTTTGGACATGCTAGAATAATATTGGGAAATCCTTAATTGAAAACAAGGGCCAGTGGGGAGTGAGGGTGTAGTGCTTTTAATTTTAGTGCTGACTTATATAATTGCTTTAGTGAGCAAGTGCCAGGTAACTTGAGTGCAATGTGATACAAGTAACTAAATGCAAAACGACAAACAGTAACTTTCTTTCAAGTGAAACAAGGAAATAAGTACAGTAAGCAATGCAGATATCACTAGTGATCCACAGAAGCTGAGAAGTTGCGTATTAGGTGAATTAGCTTCCAGGAAATAACAAGCAAACAAACAACAAGTATATAAACAAAGCTAGATTCAGTAGGCCTGGATCTAGTCTATGCTAGAGCAAACAAGGTGAACCAATTTCAGTAAGATACAGTTGAAATATTCAGGCACTATAAACCTTTAACCAGAAAATTCCCAGCTCAGAAGGGCAGAGTCCAGCCTCTTCTCCCACAAGAGTGCAGTCCACGAACCTTCTTAATGTAAAATAACTGGCCTGAAGCCCAAGTGCCTAAACCAGAACTAATACACTTGGACACTGGGCTCTCAATCAGCAGTTCCCAACTTAGAAGGATGAAAGCTACCTGTCCTGCCACCACAGTGCTTGCCACAAACCTTCCTAATGTAAAACAACTGGTCTGAAGCCCAAGTGCTTAATCCAAAAGACTTGAATGATAGCTACACTTTAATCAAGTTACAACCAAGCAGTAATAAATACCATTGAATACTTTAGAGAATGTCTGGATTAGTGCTCAAGTTACACAAACAAAGCTAGATCCAGCAGGCCCGAATCCAGTCTATGCCACAGCAAACAAGGCGCACCAACTTCAGTAAGAAACAGTTCAGATATGCATGCACTATAAGCCTTTAACCAGAAATTCCCAGCTCAGAAGGGCAGAGTTCAGCCTCTCCTCCCACAAGAGTGCAGACCACAAACCCTCTTAATGTAAAATAACTGGCTTGAAAGCCCAAGTGCTTAAACCAGAATTAATACACTTTTAGAATAACAGACACTGAGCCCTCAATCAGCAGTTCTCAACCTAGAAGGATGTAAGCTACCTGTTCTGCCACAACAGTGCAGACCACAAACCTCTCAGTGCAAAACAACTAACTGGTCCGAAGCCCAAGTGTTTAAACCAAAAGGCTTAGAATGAGTTACACCAAGCAGTAATAAATACAATTGAGTATTTTAAGATGATGCAAAAGTAAAAAGAAGTAGGTAAAAACACAAGTACAGTAAAAGCAGATGAAATTTTTTTTTTTTTTTCTGAACAAGTGCTGAGATCAAAGAAACAGATTTGAGTGCTGAAACTGGAAAACTGGCTAGTTACAAGAAAAAAACAAGCTAGAAGGCTTCCCTCAAACACAGAAGGGCTTGGGGGCTCAGAAGCCTACAAATAGTCTGTACCACTTAACAAGAAAGGCAGGAAATAAGCTTAATTTTTTTTTTTTTTTTTTTCTATTTCCCAGATGCTCTCTTTGTACACAGTAGGAGTGCCTGAAATCAGAATATGATCTCACTGCACTCAGTTGAGTGAGCAAATGAGATGGGCCCAGAGGCAGGCTGAGGGGCGGGCAGTTTCAATGCCACTAAGATTAACACAAAAACAGGGCGGGTGGGTGGGAATAACTGAAGAGCAGAATAACCAGTTAAAAATTCCTTCAACACTCCTTCATACACAGTTTAAATCAATTTAAATACTGTATTTTTTAAAAGAAAAAGTGCATAAAAAGGTACTTAAATTCTCTTATACGTCCAGTTGAATATAACCAAGTTCTTAGCTTGCCAAGCTGAAGTTTTAAAGCAGGAATTATTTCACATGCACCAGTTTAAATATGCAAGGACAGGAAATCACTGAATGTGGCTACCCCCACACCTGTAATTACTAGCAAATAACAAAATTCAGCCAACACTAGCTTTTAGTTCAAGTTACTGAAGAGCAGAATAACCAGTTAAAAATTCCTTCAACACTCCTTCATACACAGTTTAAATCAATTTAAATACTGTATTTTTAAAAGAAAAAGTGCATAAAAAGGTACTTAAATTCTCTTATACGTCCAGTTGAATATAACCAAGTTCTTAGCTTGCCAAGCTGAAGTTTTAAAGCAGGAATTATTTCACATGCACCAGTTTAAATATGCAAGGACAGGAAATCACTGAATGTGGCTACCCCCACACCTGTAATTACTAGCAAATAACAAAATTCAGCCAACACTAGCTTTTAGTTCAAGTTACTGAAGAGCAGAATAACCAGTTAAAAATTCCTTCAACACTCCTTCATACACAGTTTAAATCAATTTAAATACTGTATTTTTAAAAGAAAAGTGCATAAAAGGTACTTAAATTCTCTTATACGTCCAGTTGAATATAACCAAGTTCTTAGCTTGCCAAGCTGAAGTTTTAAAGCAGGAATTATTTCACATGCACCAGTTTAAATATGCAAGGACAGGAAATCACTGAATGTGGCTACCCCCACACCTGTAATTACTAGCAAATAACAAAATTCAGCCAACACTAGCTTTTAGTTCAAGTTACTGAAGAGCAGAATAACCAGTTAAAAATTCCTTCAACACTCCTTCATACACAGTTTAAATCAATTTAAATACTGTATTTTTTAAAAGAAAAAGTGCATAAAAAGGTACTTAAATTCTCTTATACGTCCAGTTGAATATAACCAAGTTCTTAGCTTGCCAAGCTGAAGTTTTAAAGCAGGAATTATTTCACATGCACCAGTTTAAATATGCAAGGACAGGAAATCACTGAATGTGGCTACCCCCACACCTGTAATTACTAGCAAATAACAAAATTCAGCCAACACTAGCTTTTAGTTCAAGTTACTGAAGAGCAGAATAACCAGTTAAAAATTCCTTCAACACTCCTTCATACACAGTTTAAATCAATTTAAATACTGTATTTTTAAAAGAAAAAGTGCATAAAAAGGTACTTAAATTCTCTTATACGTCCAGTTGAATATAACCAAGTTCTTAGCTTGCCAAGCTGAAGTTTTAAAGCAGGAATTATTTCACATGCACCAGTTTAAATATGCAAGGACAGGAAATCACTGAATGTGGCTACCCCCACACCTGTAATTACTAGCAAATAACAAAATTCAGCCAACACTAGCTTTTAGTTCAAGTTACTGAAGAGCAGAATAACCAGTTAAAATTCCTTCAACACTCCTTCATACACAGTTTAAATCAATTTAAATACTGTATTTTTAAAAGAAAAAGTGCATAAAAAGGTACTTAAATTCTCTTATACGTCCAGTTGAATATAACCAAGTTCTTAGCTTGCCAAGCTGAAGTTTTAAAGCAGGAATTATTTCACATGCACCAGTTTAAATATGCAAGGACAGGAAATCACTGAATGTGGCTACCCCCACACCTGTAATTACTAGCAAATAACAAAATTCAGCCAACACTAGCTTTTAGTTCAAGTTACTGAAGAGCAGAATAACCAGTTAAAAATTCCTTCAACACTCCTTCATACACAGTTTAAATCAATTTAAATACTGTATTTTTAAAAGAAAAAGTGCATAAAAGGTACTTAAATTCTCTTATACGTCCAGTTGAATATAACCAAGTTCTTAGCTTGCCAAGCTGAAGTTTTAAAGCAGGAATTATTTCACATGCACCAGTTTAAATATGCAAGGACAGGAAATCACTGAATGTGGCTACCCCCACACCTGTAATTACTAGCAAATAACAAAATTCAGCCAACACTAGCTTTTAGTTCAAGTTACTGAAGAGCAGAATAACCAGTTAAAATTCCTTCAACACTCCTTCATACACAGTTTAAATCAATTTAAATACTGTATTTTTAAAAGAAAAAGTGCATAAAAGGTACTTAAATTCTCTTATACGTCCAGTTGAATATAACCAAGTTCTTAGCTTGCCAAGCTGAAGTTTTAAAGCAGGAATTATTTCACATGCACCAGTTTAAATATGCAAGGACAGGAAATCACTGAATGTGGCTACCCCCACACCTGTAATTACTAGCAAATAACAAAATTCAGCCAACACTAGCTTTTAGTTCAAGTTACTGAAGAGCAGAATAACCAGTTAAAAATTCCTTCAACACTCCTTCATACACAGTTTAAATCAATTTAAATACTGTATTTTTAAAAGAAAAGTGCATAAAAGGTACCTAAATTCTCTTATACGTCCAGTTGAATATAACCAAGTTCTTAGCTTGCCAAGCTGAAGTTTTAAAGCAGGAATTATTTCACATGCACCAGTTTAAATATGCAAGGACAGGAAATCACTGAATGTGGCTACCCCCACACCTGTAATTACTAGCAAATAACAAAATTCAGCCAACACTAGCTTTTAGTTCAAGTTACTGAAGAGCAGAATAACCAGTTAAAAATTCCTTCAACACTCCTTCATACACAGTTTAAATCAATTTAAATACTGTATTTTTAAAAGAAAAAGTGCATAAAAGGTACTTAAATTCTCTTATACGTCCAGTTGAATATAACCAAGTTCTTAGCTTGCCAAGCTGAAGTTTTAAAGCAGGAATTATTTCACATGCACCAGTTTAAATATGCAAGGACAGGAAATCACTGAATGTGGCTACCCCCACACCTGTAATTACTAGCAAATAACAAAATTCAGCCAACACTAGCTTTTAGTTCAAGTTACTGAAGAGCAGAATAACCAGTTAAAAATTCCTTCAACACTCCTTCATACACAGTTTAAATCAATTTAAATACTGTATTTTTAAAAGAAAAGTGCATAAAAAGGTACTTAAATTCTCTTATACGTCCAGTTGAATATAACCAAGTTCTTAGCTTGCCAAGCTGAAGTTTTAAAGCAGGAATTATTTCACATGCACCAGTTTAAATATGCAAGGACAGGAAATCACTGAATGTGGCTACCCCCACACCTGTAATTACTAGCAAATAACAAAATTCAGCCAACACTAGCTTTTAGTTCAAGTTACTGAAGAGCAGAATAACCAGTTAAAAATTCCTTCAACACTCCTTCATACACAGTTTAAATCAATTTATATACTGTATTTTTTAAAGAAAAGGTGCATAAAAAGGTACTTAAATTCTCTTATACGTCCAGTTGAATATAACCAAGTTCTTAGCTTGCCAAGCTGAAGTTTTAAAGCAGGAATTATTTCACATGCACCAGTTTAAATATGCAAGGACAGGAAATCACTGAATGTGGCTACCCCCACACCTGTAATTACTAGCAAATAACAAAATTCAGCCAACACTAGCTTTTAGTTCAAGTTACTGAAGAGCAGAATAACCAGTTAAAAATTCCTTCAACACTCCTTCATACACAGTTTAAATCAATTTAAATACTGTATTTTTTAAAAGAAAAGGTGCATAAAAAGGTACTTAAATTCTTATACGTCCAGTTGAATATAACCAAGTTCTTAGCTTGCCAAGCTGAAGTTTTAAAGCAGGAATTATTTCACATGCACCAGTTTAAATATGCAAGGACAGGAAATCACTGAATGTGGCTACCCCCACACCTGTAATTACTAGCAAATAACAAAATTCAGCCAACACTAGCTTTTAGTTCAAGTTACTGAAGAGCAGAATAACCAGTTCAACACTCCTTCATACACAGTTTAAATCAATTTAAATACTGTATTTTTTAAAAGAAAAAGTGCATAAAAAGGTACTTAAATTCTCTTATACGTCCAGTTGAATATAACCAAGTTCTTAGCTTGCCAAGCTGAAGTTTTAAAGCAGGAATTATTTCACATGCACCAGTTTAAATATGCAAGGACAGGAAATCACTGAATGTGGCTACCCCCACACCTGTAATTACTAGCAAATAACAAAATTCAGCCAACACTAGCTTTTAGTTCAAGTTACTGAAGAGCAGAATAACCAGTTAAAAATTCCTTCAACACTCCTTCATACACAGTTTAAATCAATTTAAATACTGTATTTTTTAAAAGAAAAAGTGCATAAAAAGGTACTTAAATTCTCTTATACGTCCAGTTGAATATAACCAAGTTCTTAGCTTGCCAAGCTTTGCATCAAGCAAAATTATCCATGAGTACACAGAGAACACACTTAGTCCAGGGTGTGGGTTTCTCTTTCTGTCTCCATCCAGGTCCCCAGTAAGACTTCCCCACTTGCACAGCTATAGAGTTAAGACCTCAGCTAAGTGTCCAAGCCAGGTCCTCCAGCATCCTCTCTGTGAAAATAGTCCTTTGTGTTCCTGCTCCAAGTAGCTGAGACACACACACTTTGAAATTTGATTTTCACACACACACACACACACACACACACACACACACACACACACACACACACACACACACACACACACACAGCTGGGAAAGGCTGGCTCAGATTTACTAGCTGTACCCCCTTCTGCCCAGACTATAAGGTAGTTACACTGCCACCAGACACCCAAAAGCCAGCTACTCTAAGGCTGTTGCAAGGATACTAATTATAGTGAGTGAAATTAATATTTATACAGATGGTAATGTTGACCAAACAGACAGGCTTTCAGGAGTGGCCACAGTGTCACCAATAAATATGTGTACTCTCAAAGGTTAAAATATTCTCTACAGGGCCAGCCACAATGAAAGGTTTAAACATATTTAATAATAAATAATAAAAGAACATGAAAATACTAAATATATATTACAATAAACACTGGACTTTCAGTCACAGGAAATATTAAAAATAACACAGGTAAACAGGTTCACACAGTTACTGAAAAAAACAATACTTCACTAATCTCCCTACATTTTCCTGGTCTAAGGAATTATTATTCCCTGGTTATAGAGCAAGGCAGGATGAAATAGGTGAGAGATCCTTCTTTGTCAGGTTACAAAAACAGAGTGCCCTGAGACTTCAGTCTCACTTAGTATTAAACATTATTTTAGTGATGAATTACAGAATAACATTAAATACATCTGGTCCTCTGACCTCTGGTTCCCATGCAACCCCCTATTGATAGAAACTACCAGGATTCAGCATCTATGTGTCAATAATACACATACAGAGAGCCTTGCTAATATCTGCTGCAGCTCCTGGAAGTCATAAAACTATTTCAAACCTCTACCCTTCCAGAGTAGCAATTAGTTCACCCCAGTGACAATACAGGAAACTTCTTAGTAAAGACTTTTTGTATCTGGCTGCACTGAGAACTGTAAGATACAATATTTATGGCCTAAATTAAGTAATTTAATTTCTTACTATTTTCCAAAGTCAAGTGGATTGAGATTAACCTCTTCTCTTCCAGTATCCTCTGTTACAATATGTACATTTCAACAGTTACAATAATACATGCAAATTTCTTCCTCTGTCCAGCAGGACACACTGTTGATATATTTTTAACGCACACAAATAAATTTTCAACACAAACATCTGTACAAATCAGTTTGATATTCAAATAACATTTAATTTTTTACTAAATTTCAGCTAACTGTGCTGGCATATGTTACACATCCACTTCCCTACTTTTCCTGGCATAGCTGGTGATACCTCACATTTTCACAATCAGTATTTATAATGTCAGGCTCTGCCCCAGAGCAGGGTTGTGCTAGTGAGGAAAATAGTGCATTCAGACAGCATTTACAGGATCTAATAGATAAAGCAGGACAACATGAATTGGTGTTGATAATGGAGGATTTGAATTCACATATTGGGACAGACAGATCAGGATATGAGGACTGCCTGGGTCCACATGGGTGGTTAAACAGGAATAAAGAAGGAGAAGCCATTCTAGACTTCTGTCTGGCAAATGGCTTGATAGTAGCCAACACATGGTTCAGAAAGAGAGACAGTCACAGGATCACATACAAGAGTAGCCAACATGCAACTCAGGTAGACTTCCTCCTAGTAAGGAAGGGCACTAGGGTAGAATGAATGATTGCAAAATCTTCCCCAGTGAAACTGTCAGCCCATAGTATAAACCACTGGTTTCCACAGTGAGCTGCAAGCAGTGGTCAGAGAAGGCTCTATTGTCAACGGAGACCAGGCTGAAGACCTGGAGGTTGACTGGAGAGAAAGTACAACAGTTCAAGGATTTACTGAGGGCTCTAAAACCCCAAGAAGTGGAGGAAATAGGTGGAGTTGAAGAAGAAAGGCAGTGCCTCAAAGCAGCATGTGTGAGGACTACAGAACTGATGTGTGGCCGAGCCAGGTATGGAAAGAAGGTACATAAGGAAAGCTGGTGGTGGGATGCAGAAGTCCAGGAAGTCATAAAAAGAAAGGATTTCAGGAAAATGTTGGAGATAGTAAAGACCGAAAAGGCTAGGAAGCAATACTGGTTGGCTATCAAAGAAGCTAAGAAAGGAGTTGCAAAATAGCAAGGAACCGAGCATCACAGGCATGGAACCAGCTTCTGGAAAGTGACTGATTAGGTGGCAGAAAGAAATGATATCAGGCTGCAAGGCAAAGACAGAAAGATAAAGAAGATAGTCAGACACCCTTCATAGGTGATGCCAACAACAACCTGCTCACCAGTCCAAAAGATCAAAGGCAGATGGAAGGTGTATTTCCAGTAGCTTCTGAATGAAGAAAACCCCACAGAAGCTGTACTACCCCAGAAACAACCTACAATGACAGAAGAAGAGGAGCCCACCCTAGAAGAAATAAGAACAGCACTAAGGAAAATGAAGTTAGGGAAAGCAGCAGGCTCAGATGAGGGCACAGGAGATGTGATAAAAATGCTGCATGAGACTGGAGAGAAATGGCTCCTGAGGGTAGTCATAACAGTGTGGAAAGAAAGGCATAACCCATATGAATGGAGAATAAGCATACTAGTGCTAGTGTACAAGAACAAAGGGGACATCCACAACTGTGGGCAGTACAGAGGCATAATCTCTTGTCACATTGCATGAAAGTTCTGGAGAGGGTGAGTGATAAACAAATATACAGAGTAGTAGAATATAAGATGGGAGATGAGCAGTTCAGATTCAGATCAGGATGCAGCACAACTGACCCTATCGTACCTCTCAAACTCTTAAAGCAAGAAATCTGGACAAATACATAAATAATGGGAGGACAAAGTCACAAACTTAGGGACAGTTTTAAAATATTGCTGTTACAAACATGGAAAATTGATATAATAACAGATTTTGCATTTGCATGAATTTAATGAAGGGTATGAAGTCTGAAACTCAAATGTCTGTCATTATTTTCTGACTTCAAACCTCAATGATTTGCCAATGATTTTCCAGAAAGCCACAATTTTTATGAGAAACAGACCAAAAATATTAGTCAAAAATCTGGACATTCTGCGAAAATTTGTACAGTTGAGAGGTATAGACCTGATGTTTGCAATGAGACAGATAGCCAAGAAAAAGCTAGAGATGAGGAAAGAATCCAGCTGGGCATTCCTAGACTTGGAGAAAGCATATGACAAGGTCCAAAGAAAGCTGATTTGGGCAGTACTGCAGTGGTTCAAAATCCCAGAAACATTGGTAGAATTAGTGCAGGCTATGTACAAGGACCCAATAAATCAAGTGTGAACAGTGTTCGGTCTTACACAGGGGTTCCCAGTGGGATCAAGTGTGCACCAGGGTTCAACTCTGAGCTCACTGCTGTTCATACTGGTGATGGACTACATTAACAACCAGGTCGGAGAGAACAAATCAATGAAGCTGCTGTATGCAGACGATGTGGCATTACAGGCAGACTCTGATCAAGGACTTCAGCAAAGGATAGTGGGATGGAATGCAAAACTGAAGGCACATGGGATGAGACTAAGCACAGATAAGACAGTGGTAATGGCTGCAAATTGGGGAAATCAGAAGAAGCTGAAAATTGAGATAAAAGGGAAGATAGGGGAACAGGTTAATAGCTTCAAGTATCTGGGAAGTGTGTTTGAGGAAAAGGGAGGTCTGAATGAAGAGGTCAAAGCTAGAATCAGAGGGGCTGCAGCCAACTGGTATAGACTGTCAGGTGTAGTCTATGACAGACGAATGCCAAAGAAGCTGAAAAGTAAGGTGTACAAGACAGTGGTGTCACCATTACTACTGCAACGTACAGAAACCTGGGCAGTAAAGGCAGAACAGATGTGGAAGTTAGAGGTGATGGAGATGAAGTGCCTGAGAAGGGTGGCAGGATACACACTGTGGGACAGATGAAGAAATGAGGATATAAATGCAGAAGCTAAAGTAGCTCCAATTGCAGAAAAGGTCAAGGAAATCAGATTAAGGTAGTTTAGGTTCATGTGCAGGAAAGCAGAAGACAATCTGGTGAAGAAGATTTGGGACAAACAGCAAGAAGGCAAAAGGACGCGTGGACGTCCAGCAAAGAGCTGGATGGATTGCGTGAGAGAAGATCTGTGACAGTCAGGTATGAGTGTCAAAGAAGGTAGAGGTGTGGCACTGAATCGAGAGAGAGATGACGACAGTTAACATGATACTCCAACCGCATATAGAAAATGATAAAAACCAGGATGATGATGATGAAATAGATTTTTAAATCTATTAATAACTTATTTTAATACTTGTGTGGAATAGTAAGACCACAGAGTAAAGCTAAAATAGCCTCTTGGACCTGAAGTAGAAAAGTGACTTAAAATTCCATTCTCCTCTTTCTTCTATCAAGTGTCACGGCTGGTCAAGCTACTTCGCAAAACAGGCAGTTTTACACCTGGCTGTATGTGCTCCCCTCTATTGCAGCTGGGCCAGTTATTAAGAAATATTGCATTACTTCCAATTCTTTACATGTTATTGAAAAGGAACCTTTGAGTATTTTCCTCAAACTTCCTTAATTTATTAAACTGTTTAGAGCTTTATGAAAAAGGAGACTATATAGGAACGTATGCTGTTCCAACCCCTCAAATACAGTTCAGATATCGCTGGTACTTTGCCGTTATCGGGACAACACTTTTAATAACTGTGCAGAGCACTTGGAATCTTAGCACAGTCATCTGATTTTGATGCCGTTCGTGTGAATAAATGACATCTCCATTTTTACTCTGATGTAAGAGATTCTTGAAACAGTGTTTAAAAAGTACTTTACAATCTGAAAGTGAAAATGTAAGAGAATTTTAGAGGAGTTGTCATATCTGAACCATCGTTGAAACATCTGTCCAGGGGGAAGCGAAGTACTCGACTGCAATCACTGTGAATTACTGAAAAGAGACAGAGGCTTCCCTAACGTGCTGTCTGGCTTTGATGTGCCTGACATGGTGGTTTCACACAGCACTCACTGTAACACACACACATGACGTGACAGGAAATAAATCTATTTTTTTAATTTTTTTTTTTCCTTTGTCAGACAGTTTCCTGCAGTTTTTTCGTGCCTGACGTGCTGGTTTCATGCAGCCCTCACTGTAGCACACACACATGACATGACAGGAAATAACTCCGTATATTATTTTGTTTGTTTTTTTCCTTTGTCAGTCAGTTTCCTGCAGTGTTTTCTTTCCTAAACAAGTGATCATCGATAATTTTGCCAGTAGCGAAAAAGCAATAAAAAGTGGCTGTTAATTTAGTTACTATTTCCCCTGTATTTCTCCCACACAATGTTGTGCAACCCAGTTGGGTTGGAGGAATCTAGTAACACTCTTCAATAGGTGTGTCCTTCATTCTATTCACAACTGTTTTAATAAATATTCCATAGAACAAGGTGTGGTTTGTTTGGAGAAAGGTAGCAGCACTGCAAATAAAAAAAAAAAAAAAAGATTACATCATGATAGAAAGTCCAAATCACAACAGCAATTGTAAGCTCTTGCTAAGATTCCAAGCGCTCAAACTGCTTATAACAAGTGTTGCCCCGATAATGGAAAAGTACCATATCCGCTATATTAATAACTATAATAATAAACCCCTTAGGCTTTCAACTTTCAGATGGCAAAAGATAAATGTCTGTCAGTCAATTCATAGGCAATTACCTTGCTTTTAAAATAGAACTGATGAGATTATGGAACACTAAGCCCAGCGACATTCCACCGCTGAAGCTAACAAGACCTGCAGTTGTGATTATGGAACACTAAGCCCAGCAACATTCCACCACAGAAGCTAACAAGACCTGCAGTTGTGATTATGGAACACTAAGCCCAGCGACATTCCACCACTGAAATAACAAGACCTGCAGTTGTGATTATGGAACACTAAGTTTAGTGACATTGCACCGCTGAAGTAACAAGACCTGCAGTTGTGATTATGTAACACTAAGCCCAGCGGCATTCTACCGCTGAGGCTAACAATATCTGCAGTTGTGATTATGGAACACTAAGCCCAGTGACATTCCACCCCAGAAGCTAACAAGACCTGCAGTTGTGATTATGGAACACTAAGCCCAGCGACATTCCAGTGCTGAAGCTAACAAGACCTGCAGTTGTGATTATGGAACCCTAAGCCCCGTGACATTCCACTGCTAAAGCTAACAAAACCTGCAGTTGTGATTATGTAACACTAAGCCCAGCGACATTCCACCGTTGAAGGTAACAAGATCTGCAGTTGTGATTATGGAACACTAAGCGCAGCGACATTCCACCGCTGAAGCTAACAAGACCTGCAGTTGTGATTATGGAACCCTAAGCCCCGTGACATTCCACTGCTAAAGCTAACAAAACCTGCAGTTGTGATTATGGAACACTAAGCCCAGCGACATTCTACCGCTGAAGTAAACAGACCTGCAGTTGTGATTATGGAAGACTAAGCCCAGCAACATTCCACTGCAGAAGCTAACAAGAGCTGGAGTAGTTGTGATTATGGAACACTAAGCCCAGCGACATTCCACTGCAGAAGCTAACAAGACCTACAGTTGTGATTATGTAACACTAAGCCCAGCGATATTCCACCGCTGAAGCTGACAAGACCTACAGTTGTGATTATGGAACACTAAGCCCAGCGACATTCCACTGCTGAAGTAACAAGACCTGCAGTTGTGATTATGGAACACTAAGCCCAGCGACATTCCACCACTGAAGTAACAAGACCTGCAGTTGTGATTATGGAACACTAAGTTTAGTGACATTGCACCGCTGAAGTAACAAGACCTGCAGTTGTGATTATGTAACACTAAGCCCAGCGGCATTCTACCGCTGAGGCTAACAATATCTGCAGTTGTGATTATGGAACACTAAGCCCAGTGACATTCCACCCCAGAAGCTAACAAGACCTGCAGTTGTGATTATGGAACACTAAGCCCAGCGACATTCCACCACTGAAGCTAACAAGAACTGCAGTTGTGATTATGAAACACTAAGCCCAGCGACATTCCAGCGCTGAAGCTAACAAGACCTGCAGTTGTGATTATGGAACCCTAAGACCCGTGACATTCCACTGCTAAAGCTAACAAAACCTGCAGTTGTGATTATGTAACACTAAGCCCAGCGACATTCCACCGTTGAAGGTAACAAGATCTGCAGTTGTGATTATGGAACACTAAGCGCAGTGACATTCCACCGCTGAAGCTAACAAGACCTGCAGTTGTGATTATGGAACCCTAAGCCCCGTGACATTCCACTGCTCAAGCTAACAAAACCTGCAGTTGTGATTATGGAACACTAAGCCCCGTGACATTCCACCGC
This sequence comes from Protopterus annectens, assembly GCF_019279795.1. Classification (NCBI taxonomy): domain Eukaryota; kingdom Metazoa; phylum Chordata; order Ceratodontiformes; family Protopteridae; genus Protopterus; species Protopterus annectens. The sequence goes on along the minus strand of NC_056745.1, from coordinate 1,474,177,119 downwards.
TGAAGTAACAAGACCTACAGTTGTGATTATGGAACACTAAGCACAGCGACATTCCACTGCTGAAGCTAACAAGACCTGCAGTTGTTATTATGGAACACTAAGCCCAGCGACATTCCACCACTGAACCTAACAAGTCCTGCAGTTGTGATTATGGAACACTAAGCCCAGCGACATTCCACCGCTGAAGTAACAAGACCTGCAGTTGTGATTATGGAACACTAAGCCCAGCGACATTCCACCGCAGAAGCTAACAAGACCTGCAGTTGTGATTATGGAACACTAAGCCCAGCGACATTCCACTGCTGAAGCTAACAAGGCCTGCAGTTGTGATTATGGAACACTAAGCCCAGCGACATTCCACCGCTGAAGCTAACAAGACCTGCAGTTGTGATTATGGATCACTAAGCCCAGCGACATTCCACCGCTGAAGTAACAAGACCTGCAGTTGTGATTATGGAACACTAAGCCCAGCAACATTCCACCACTGAAGCTAACAAGACCTGCAGTTGTGATTATGGAACACTAAGCCCAGCGACATTCCACCGCTGAAGCTAACAAGACCTGCAGTTGTGATTATGGAACACTAAGCCCCATGACATTCCACCTCTGAAGTAACAAGACCTGCAGTTGTGATTATGGAACACTAAGCCCCATGACATTCCACCGCTGAAGTAACAAGACCTGCAGTTGTGATTATGGAACACTAAGCCCAGCGACATTCCACTGCTGAAGGTAACAAGTCCTGCAGTTGTGATTATGGAACACTAAGCCCAGCGACCTTCCACCGCTGAAGCTAACAAGACCTACAGTTGTGATTATGGAACACTAAGCGCAGTGACATTCCCCCACAGAAGCTAACAAGACATGCAGTTGTGATTATGGAACACTAAGCCCAGCGACATTCCACCGCTGAAGATAACAAGACCTGCAGTTGTGATTATGGAACACTAAGCCCAACGACATTCCACCACTGAAGTTAACGAGACCTGTAGTTGTGACAATGTTGGCTGTTCTTTGGGACTGATAATGATAGGCACTCATTAATGTCTTCCTGTTATATCTATTTCTTGTATAACACCATGTTAAATGTACAGTACCTGTAGAGGTTCATTCTTCAAACTACTGGTTGTCATTACTAAAAGGGGAAAAAAGCTACTCAGGACTAGGATACAATATGGACTATTATATATAAAATTATGCCATTTCTGAAATTTATCCATCAGCAGTTTTTACTACTTCCCACTTCCTACCCGACTCCTTTCAAACTAGCTGTTATGTGTAAAATTAATTTGCCTATTTGCAATATTTGTGGTGAGAATTCCACTGTTGATGCCGTATATATTTACTGGTCGTGTAACTGTATTCAACCATTTTCAGCTTCCTGCCTGGAAAACTTAAAATCATACAAATTACTGAATGATAAGTATGATTGGTGCAACTTTCATCTTGATATTTTTATAACACTTGTATTGAAGAAAATATAATTGCAAGCATAATCTCAGCATGGGTGAACTTTTTGTGGCAAAGCACATATCTAAAAGAAAGGATACCTCATGCAAGAAATGGCACACATAAAAAATCTTCATTTTCATCCTGGAAGTTCTCATCGACATTTCTTTAGGTTACTACTAAGTTTCCTCAAATCTGATTTAAATGGTTTGAACACTGATACTTTCTTGGCCATTGTAATCACATTCCTGGATGTCCCTGACAGTGACACTATTTTTTTTTTATTTTCTACTGATGGATTTGAGACATCCTGTACAGTCATGTAAGTAACGTTACCATAACAACAGATGTTTGAGTGATCACTGCTGTAGTAACCTGAGCTCTCCTGCATAGGATGCCACAGCTGGCCAACTTTCTAAGCTTCTGGGCACCTTCCACATATGCAAGCCATTAGTCAGTTCAAGCTGAGCTGAAGAAAATAGGGTCATAGGAGATTACTAGACTATCAACCCAGCGGTCACTTTAAGCCTAGCCATTTCATCCCAATGTAATACCATAGAAATGCTTAGTCAATACCCAAGATTGCATCTAGTGATGTCTGCCCATGTCCAGGAGGGTTGTGGAATTTATCCTCAGTAAGAATTTACGGTGCTCCATCCAGTCATCCAGGGACCTCTTGAATAGTGTCATAAAGGTGCTCTGTTTCACATGAATTAGTAGCCTGTTCCAAAGACGCAGTCGCTGGGAGATAAATCTGTCTCTCCAGCATGTCCTATTTAAGTCGCTGGCCATAGTTAGGTCCCTGGAATGAATAGCCCTAGTCCCATTTGATTTACAGATATGCAGCAAGTTCATTAGGTTTGAGTTTTGGATTGCTTTGTAGGCCTGGCATAAATCTCTTCTAAGAAGTCTACATGATAGAGAGTACAGTGACAGGGATTTTAGTCAGTCTGTGTAAGGCACATGCTGGAGCCCTTGATATTTTTTGTTAGAAACGTCTGGGATCTCTCTAATTGCTGTAGCTGCTTAGTACAGTGCATGACAAATTGGACGTTATGCTCAATTATGTGCTGGATAAGTGCCATGTATTGGGGGTTATAACTTCTTTTGCTGTCGAGGTAATGCCTTTACTAAATAAAGTGTGCCATGTAGAAATCTTTCCTTACTACAGTAGACACATGGTGATCGAAATTAAGGTCACAGTCAATATGTGATCCCAGGTCCCTTCCACTTCATGGGTACTTAGGGTATTGTTGTTGATTTGATAGTATGAGGGAACATTGTTTTTGCTGAAGGGAATGATGATGCATTTCTTTGCATTCAGTTTGACACCATGACCCTCCTGGAGTATATTGACATCATTTGGGGATTCAATGATTGCACCTAGGTTGCAGTCATCTGCAAACTTGGTCAGTCACAACCCCTTAGTTTTGACCTGAATTTCTGAGAAGTATATATCAACCAGCAGAGGGTCCAGTACTGTCCTCTGTGGCACCCCACTGGTAACACGTTTGCTGGTTGATGTGGAGTCACCCACTTTTATAGTGTGTGTCCGGTTTGTGAGCCGGTTGGCAACCCATCTTAGAACGAAGGAATTTACATTCAGTTTGCTAAGTTTATGCTTGAATGAGGGATCATGTCAAAAGTCTTTGCCAGGTTGAGATGTTGTGTGCATAGACTTGCCCTCGTCAATGGCCTTGGTCACATTTTCAAAGAAATCCACCAGATTTAACAGGCAGGATCTACCTTTCACAAAGCCGAATTGGATAGGATCCAGGGTTTGTAGTTTGCATATGTCTTTATTTATGAGGTCCATAATAATATGTTCCATGGCCTTACAGATGATACTGGTCAGGCTTATGGGTCTGTAATTCCCTGGGTGTGTTGCTAGGCCACCTTTGTGAAAGGGAATAACTGTTGCTGTTCTCCATTCTGCAGGAACAAAGCCTGTGGTTAGACTATGATTGAAAAGGGTACTTAGTGGTGATGGTAGTTCAGGTTTTAGCTAGTTTAGAAGACAGCCTGGAATGTCATCTGGTCCAATACAGGCTGTGTTTTTTTTGCCTTGGACAAGGCTTTGAGGACCTGCTCTTCAGATACGTAGGGTAGGGAGAAGTTTGGGGCAAGGTTTGTTGTAAGTTAGGAGAGGATAAGGGAGTGAAAATTTCACCAAACGTATCTCCTAGCAGGTTTGCTATCTCTGTGAGGTCAATGTGTGTCATAATATTGGCCACTACTTCTGCACATGCATGGGTCCTACCCTTTAAGTTATGTACGTAGCTGTAAAAGCCCTTATGGTTATCCTTGGCTGTACTTGCTAAGTTTTTCTCAAAGGAGCCCTTGGAGGATTTGACAAGTTATTTTGTCTGTTGAGGCTGAGGAGGGTGCTTTTCCAGTGTTGGGGCCTTGCCTTTGTTTTCTTGGACAGCAGCCTTTTGTGTTTATTGTAAAGTCCCAGCAAATGAGTGGTTTCAGAGCTTTTTTGCCACTGAAGAGTGCTCCTCTTACGGGCTTTAGAGGCTCAGTGGTCAGCTGAAGTTTCTATTGCTTGGCAGATAAGTTCCCTTTGTGAAAAAAATTCCACTTTTTTTATTTTTTGAAAGAAAGTGAATTTATTTCTGTGACTTATTAATTTTAGCTAAGAACAAGTGTTTTTATTGACTGATGTGATTTTTAATAACTTTAAAACAAGAGAGTTACCTTTTATTTTTATGGAACAAGTTGATAAAACTATCTACTTTTCCTTGGTAAATGTGTCATTTTACTTTTGGGGGATGAGGTAAGGGTTTTCAGTGTGTTTCTTGGTAGGCATACTCACTTTGTTACATCTTATCTGTTTTATCAATTACTGCTGCCTGGCTTCCTAGGGAACCAGGCATTATTTTTGCTTAACCATGAAGCAACCTGACAGCTCCTCGATTCTTTCTTCTTTCAGTCACAAAAAGAAGAAAATTTCCAAACAGTCATTACCATCACGGCAGGGTGCTATGGCCCTTCAGCTGCAAATGTGTGATTCTGCTGTGCCCATTTCTGGTTCCTCAGACCATTTGTGTTTTTCTCGGCTCCCTTTGGTGTAGTCCCTGCAGCCACCATGGACTGGGGTTAGACAGGTCCTCTGCCACTGTTGGAGTGTGGGCAAGGAAGATCCGATCTTTTTGGTCTTAGTAGAAGCAGCAGGGAATACTTCTCTGCCTAGCCAGACTCCCTAGGGAGATTTTTTTTTCCTGGAAAAAGTGAGTCTGCTTCTTCAGCAATTCCTTGTCAAAAAGAAGCAAAAGCTTAGACAATGTCTTCTCTTATATTAGTCACTTTGGACAGGAATGATATATTTGACTTAGCTCAGGGTGTAGTTTATGCTGCTGACCCTTCCAGTTCAGCTGTTTCTGGTAAAAGGAAAAGAGGTTCTTCATTTTCTGGAGTTTCAAGATTTTGAATCACAAAATGATTGTGAAGGCACAGATACTATTTTGTCTCCTCAGGCTTTTGTTGCAGATTCTGAGGAGAACGTGGCTTCTGCCGGTGCCTTTGAAGGATTTTCTTTATCTGAAATTATTTCAAGAATGAATTTGTTGCTTCATTGGGATCATGAATAAACTGACTCCTCTCTGTTATAATTTGACCTGAGGATGGAAGCCCTCTATGTTTGGCTTTGCTTTGCTCACCTACTGTGCCACCTATTTCTACCCTCTCACCCTTACTCTGTTATTATACTTCTTACATAAAATTTTACTTGTGACTCCTATTCCCTAACCTGCACAAACAAACTTACCACTATCATACAAGTAATTCTGTTTCTTTCTACCTAATTCACAACATACATTTAATCTTTAGCACTGTTTCCACTGACCTTTCTCCCTCACATACTGCTTTGCACTATATTCATTCATAGTCACAACCTTCCCTAACAGCATCTATCTATTCTTGTATCTATACATTGATGTATACATTGTATCTTTCATGTTTCCCAAATAAACTCTCACTTCTTCCTGTTTTAACTACATTCTCATACTTTAGCCTTTAAACCCCACTATTTCTTACATTCCAGAGAAGATACTAGGACAACATAACTGTCTTCCTTCATATAAAATGCTACTTTCCTACTTACTCTATATCAGTTTTCAGCTACACCACCACTAAATATCCTTCTGCCCTGCAACTTCTTTTTCCTTCTTGACCCCAATTTTTCCTGTTTCCTCATTACCTGTCAGCTATGACATAGAGATCTCTTTACTTAATCCTGATGCCAGCATAATCATATTCCAAGTTTCTCAATGGAAGTACAAAACAGTCCAAAGACAATCTTTTACACCTTTAATGCTAACTTGCTCCATTGTTTGCAGCAGTTTGACCCCAGGGACCCCCCCCCTTTAATTTGTACACCTGTTTTGAGAGCACTTTTTACTACAGCGGTAACTTTAAAATGTTTTCAGTTCAGGAAAAAAAAAACACTCACACTGCATGAACAGTTCTACAGACATAAACCTACTGATGGCAGACCAGCTATTGTAAGTGTCAGCATTAGGTAACACTTATCTCACAAAGCAAGATATACTTCTCCCTTTTCAATGATGTTTCTCAGCTGGAACAAGTTAGGTTCCTATCCGCATGCTTCTACTGAGTCATGAGCCTCTTGATGGCTGCTGGAGCAAATACTGCATAGTTGCCTCTGACTGTGGTGATTAGGTAAATAGACCCAGCTTATTAATTCTTCTTCGTCAACTTGTGCGAGCACCTAAAGAGTACACTGAGCTTGTGTAGACAGGTCTGTGACACCCGTGCACTGGCCTAGCAATCAAGGAGCCTCAATACTCACCACTAACACCAGTAAGGGGTGTCCACATAGGGGAGCATAACACATATACACACACACAGTAAAGTACAATTTCCCTTAAGAGCACACAGAGATCAAAGTCAGTCTGGGGCTGGTTTCTCCCTTTCTCTCCAGATCCCCAATAAGACTCCTCAATGGCACAACTATAGAGTGGATTCCTTAGCCAGTGTCCCAAGCCACGTCCTCCTAGCACTCTCTCTGTCCAACCAGTGCTTCATGTCTCTGCCCAAGTAGCTGACACACACACACACACACACACACACACACACACACACACACACACACACACACACACACACACACACACACTTTGAGATATGATTTATATACAACCACACAGACACTCCTGGGGAAGGCTGACACAGGTTCATTAGCTGTGCCCCTTCTGTCCAGGCTGTAAGGTAGTAATCACTGCCACGAGGACCCTTATCAGCTACTAAAAAGGCCCTTGTCAAAGGGTGTCCAATTATTACTGTGTAATATTATTATGCAACTGGTAAGTGTGACTGAACAGCAAGACTATTGGAGTGGCTTTGTACAGTATCACTATATACATGCAATGTACTCTAGAGCTTAAATTATCTCTACACAAAACAGCCACAGTTGAAAGGTTCAAAAATATTTAATAATACATAATAAAAACACAAGACAATACTTCTTACTACACAGTGCTAGTCAAGAGTTCAGAGATAACAGGAAAATGCTTAAAATAATGCAGTAGAATAGTTCTAGCATCAATACAGAAAACAACTAGTCTAATCTTCCTATTTCCTAGCTATATCTAAGAGCAAACACAGTTCCAAAATAAACTTACATATACAGCAATACAGTGCTGGTGATGTTGGATGTTCTGAAGACAAATGCCAAAATGCTCTGAGTCTCTCTGTCCTTAAATTGATAACACATCCTGCTGTCCCATTTTAGATTATTACATCATTCTTAACAATTCTCTGATCTTCCAGACTAACAGAAACTCTAAATGTACATTGCTTTGATCTTGCACCTGGTCAGGAAACCACAGTAATTAAAGACATTCTATATGTAAAATCTAGCAATTAACTCTGGTCTCAAAACAATAGAAAGAATCTGCTGGTTTAGACATCATGGCTCTGAGTTTGAGATCAAACATTTATACAAGGCTTGACTTATCAGCTTTCTTCCAGCAAAGTGCACTGTGGTTACATTTTTGACGTTCAACATTTAACACCATTTTCTTCCATTTAAGAGAACAAGCCAGTGGCTTATATTAATATTTACAAATGACAGCATTAGCTACAAAATTCTATCTAGCTAGGCTGGCAGCCTTCACCTGTCTTCACACGGTCCATGACACAAATAGAGATATTATGCAGTATATCATATACCTGAAGCCAATGGAGGTGCTAAACAGTAATTCTGCTCTCTTTACTCAATGTCATGCAGGTGAAGTCTACAACTCAAGTTAATCTACATACCTTTATGCCACCAGGTCACCCCAACATTTTCAGTGTGATATGTTTCACATTTCACACCTGGCAAAGTTCATGCTACTGAGTGTCCTTAATTTGTGTGGCAATTAGGAAAACAGAATGCACATGACTGTGACTATTCATTGAGACCTAGATTATGGCCAGGATTTCTAATGGCATTGTGCCGGCCAGTATACCATGGTGCTACCCTGGAGATGCGGTAAAGAATCAAAAATCTTCCTTCATTTGTTACAGAGGGCCCACTAGGAGAATCTGTGTGGATACTTGTATCAGGGCCCCCAGGATATGATGAATGCCTGGCACTGTCCTTCCAGGGCTATGATAGATGACACTGACATAACCCATTCTGATAAGCAATGGAGACACCAATACAGTGACCATCCTGATCTTCTGAACTGTACAGAACAAGAGATCACAGTATGGGTACCCCAGATGCATTGTAAGTATCCCTGTCTGTTCTATAGTCATAGTTGGTTTCCTGCTTAACATATAGTATTTTATTTTTATTTAACACTTGTTTACCAGGAAAGTTTGACTTGGAATGAAGCCAATTTTCAGTGGAGGCCTGGGGAGAAATGCTCCAGATGCATGTCTTTGAAATGTGGGAGGAAACCAGAGCACCCAGAAAAAACCCATATGAACACAGGGAGGACATGTAGACACCTCACAGAAGGCATTCCAGCTGAGAATTGAACTGGAAACTTCTTGCTATGAGGCAAGAACACAACCGCTACACCACTGCACCATCCAGTAGGTCACAGACATGTTACTAAATTTTATTTACTACTTTCTAGCTTAGGAGTCTATCAAGGAGAACCATCTCTAAGGCTTTCCTGGCATGGAGTTGCATATCTCTTTACTTTCTTTATTGGAATAAACTTGATATAGAATCTTCATAGTAATTTCAGTGTTCCTGTGGAAGCAGCATCTGTATCAGTCACCCCTAATGTGGTAAGTGTGGGTGTGTATACATTTGTATAGGCAGTAATACTGAGATTTATCTGTTTTTCTGAGGACAAATGACCAGCTAAGCAGGAAGTGTGTGTGTGTGTGACTGTTCCAGGTGTAGGCCTTTAGAGACATAGTATAGAATGGCAAGTATTCATGGTCTTAGATTTTTGTCTCAACACTTTGTAGCACTCCTACACCCTAATGTAATAGGCACACAAGGTATTACACTTAAAACAGTTTAACTGTGACCACCTTGTCAGGATAGTGCATAAAAGCATGGCACCCTTTACATATTGGACAGCTGTGCTGCTAGTATGTTTAGTATGTTTGGATAATGCATACCAGCATGACACCCTTTACATATCAGACAGCTGTGCTGCTAATACATTTAGTATGTTTGGATAGTGCAAACCAGCATGGCACCCTATACATATTGGACAGCTGTGCTGCTAGTACGTTTAGTATGTTTGGATAGTGCATACCAGCATCACACCCTTCATATTTTGGACAACTGCGCTGTTAATAAGTTTAGTTAGTTTAGATACAGCATGTCACCGTTTACATATCAGACAGCTGTGCTGCTAGTATGTTTAGTATGTTGGGATAGTGCACACCAGCATGGTACCCTTTACATATTTTACAGTTCTGCTGCAAGTAAGTTTCTTATGTTTGGATAGTGCAAACCAGCATGGCACCCTTTACATATCAGACAGCTGTGCTGCTAGTATGTTTACTATGTTTGGATAGTGCATACGAGCATGTCACGCTTTACATATTAGATAGCTGTGCTGCTAATAAGTTTAGTATGTTTGGATAATAAATACCAGCGTGGCACCCTTTACATATTGGACAGCTGTGCTGCTAGTAAGTTTAGTATGTTTGGATAGTGCATACCAGCATGGCACCCTTTACATATCAGACAGCTGTGCTACTAGTACGTTTAGTATGTTTGGATAGTGCATAGCAGCATGGCACCCTTTACATATTGGACAGCTGTGCTGCTAGTACGTTTAGTATGTTTGGATAGTGCATATCAGCATGGCACCCTTTACGTATTGGACAGCTGTACGGCTAGTACATTTACTATGTTTGGATAGTGCATACCAGCATGGCACCCTTTACATCTTGGACAGCTATGCTGATAGAATGTTTAGTATGTTTGGATAGTGCATACCAGCATGGCACCTTTTACATATTGGTCAGCTGTGCTGCTAGTAAGTTTAGTATGTTTGGATAGTGCATACCAGCATAGCACTTTTTACATATCAGACAGCTGTGCTGCTAGTATGTTTAGTATGTTTGGATAGTGCATAGCAGCATGGCACCCTTTATATATTGGACAGCTGTGCTGCTAGTAAGTTTAGTATGTTTGGATAGTGCATACCAGCATGGCATTCTTTATATATTGGACAGCTGTGCTGCTCGTACGTTTAGTATGTTTGGATAGTGCATACTAGCATGGCACCCTTTACATATTTGACAGCTGTGCTGCTAGTAAGTTCAGTATGTTTGGATAATGCGTACTAGCATGGCACCCTTTACATATTGGAGAGCTGAGCTGCTAGTACATTTAGGATGTTTGAATAGTGCGTACTAGCATGGCACCCTTTACAAATTGGACAGCTGTGCTGCTAGTAAGTTTACTATGTTTGGATAGTGCATACCAGCATGGCAGCCTTTACATATTGGACAGCTGTGCTGCTAGTAAGTTTAGTATTTTTGGATAGTGCATATCAGCATGTCACCCTTTTACATATCAGACAGCTGTACTGCTAGTACGTTTAGTATGTTTGGATTCATAGCAGCATGGCACCCTTTATATATTGGACAGCTGTGCTGCTAGTATGTTTAATATATTTGCATAGTGCATAGCAGCATGATACCCTTTACATATTGGACAGCTGTGCTGCTAGTAAGTTTAGTATGTTTGGATAGTGCATACTAGCATGGCACCCTTTACATATTTGACAGCTGTGCTGCTAGTAAGTTCAGTATGTTTGGATACTGCATACTAGCAAGGCACCCTTTACTATTGGACAGCTGTGCTGTTAGTAAGTTTACTATGTTTGGACATTGCATATCAGCATGGCACTCTTTATATGTTGGACAGCAGTGCTGCTCGTATGTTTAGTATGTTTGGATAGTGCATACCAGCATGGCACACTTTACATATCAGGCTGCTGTGCCGCTAGTACATTTAGTGTGTTTGTATAATGCATACCAGCATGGCGCTCTTTACATATCAGACAGCTGTGCTGCTAGTACGTTTAGTATGTTTGGATAGTGCATACCAGTTTGGCACTCTTTACATATTGGACAGCTGTGCTGCTAGTAAGTTTATTATGTTTGGATAGTGCATACCAGCATGGCACGCTTTACATATTGCACAGCTGTCCTGCTAATAAGTTTGGTATGTTTGGATAGTGCATACCAGCATGGCACCCTCTACATATTGGACAGCTGTGCTGCTAGTAAGTTTAGTATGTCTGGATAGTCCATACAAGCATGGCACCCTTTACATATCAGACAGCTGTGCTACTAGTATGTTTAGTATGTTTGGATAGTGCATATTAGCATGGCACCCTTTACGTATTGGACAGCTGTGCTGCTAGTAAATTTACTATGTTTGGATAGTGCATAGCTGCATGGCACCTTTTACATATTGGTTAGCTGTGTTGCTAGTAAGTTTAGTATGTCTGGATAGTGAATACCAGCATGGCACCCTTTACATACAAGCCAGCTGTGCTTATAGTAAGTTTACTATGTTTGGATAGTGCATACCAGCATGGTACCCTTTATATATTGGACAGCTGTGCTGCTAGTAAGTTTAGTATGTTTGAATAGTGCGTACTAGCATGGCACCCTTTACACATTGCACATCTGTGCTGCTTGTACGTTTAGTATGTATGAATAGTGCATACTAGCATGGCACCCTTTACATATCGTACAGCTGTTCTGCTAGTAAGTTTAGTATTTTTGCATAGTGCATATCAGCATGGCAGCTTTTACATATCAGACAGCTGTGCTTCTATTATGTTTAGTATGTTTGGATAGTGCATACCAGCAAGGCATCCTTTACATATCAGACAGATGTGCTGCTAGTATGTTTAGTATGTTTGGATATTGCATACCAGCATGGCACTCTTTACATATTGGACAGCTGTGCTGCTGGTATGTTTAGTATGTTTGGATAGTACAAACCAGCATGGCACCCTTTACGTATCAGACAGTTGTGCTACTAGTATGTTTAGTATGTGTGGATAGTACATACCAGCATGGCATCCTTTATATATTGGACAGCTGTGCTGCTAGTACATTTAGTATGTTTGGATAGTGCATACCAGCATGGCACCCTTTACGTATTGGGCAGCTGTGCTGCTAGTACGTTTATTATGTTTGGATAGTGCATAGCAGAATGACACCCTTTACATATTGGACAGCTGTGCTGCTCGTAAGTTTAGTATGTTTGGATAATGCATACTAGCATGGCACCCTTTACATACTGGACATCTGTGCTGCTAGTAAGTTTAGTATGTTTCAATAGAGCGTACTAGCATGGCACCCTTTACATATCGTACAGCTGTTCTGCTAGTAAGTTTATTATTTTTAGATAGTGCATACCAGCATGGCAGCTTTTACATATTAGACAGCTGTGCTGCTATTATGTTTATTATGTTTGGATAGTGCATACCAGCATGGCATCCTTTACATATCAGACAGATGTGCTTCTAGTATGCTTAGTATGTTTGGATATTGCATACCAGCATGGCACCTTTTACATATTGGACAGCTGTGCTGCTAGTACGTTTAGTATGTTTGGATAGTGCATACCAGCATGGCACCCTTTATGTATTGCGCAGCTGTGCTGCTAGTACATTTATTATGTTTTGATAGTGCATACCAGCATGGCACCCTTTACATATTGGACAGCTGTGCTGCTAGTACCTTTAATATGTTTGGATAGTGCATAGCAGCATGACACCCTTTACATATTGGACAGCTGCGCTGCTCGTAAGTTTAGTATGTTTGGATAGTTCATATTCGACAGCTGTTCTGCTAGTAAGTTTAGCATGTTTGGATAGTCACCAACAGCTACAATAGCTTTGGAGATGCACTATATAGTAGTTCGGTGGCTAAAAAATGGAACTCTGTCCCTACTAGCATTCAAAACACATCATCCAAAGCCTCCTTTAAAGACCTCATCAGGCAACATCTCAAGCAAAGTTGGCAGTGCCATGATTGCTCCCCAGGCTAGTGAAAGCGGATAACATATGCATACTAAATCTAGAGCAATTTATAATAGTTTTTCAATCTCACTCACAAACACTAGCTAATCTACAATGTATGTACTGTACCTGTGTACTATGTATGTATTCTACCTACATTCCAAAGTTCAGCTGTACACCACAAATCTATTACTTACCTTTATTTTTAAAATTAATATATTTTTTGATTGTTCTCTCCACTGTAACTGTTTGTGCCGCATGCCACTGTAAAAACATGTCTCTTGTAATTTGTGTGTATACTGATTATGTCTAAATAACTAAATGTGTCTGTAATTTTTGTTTGTGGAGCTTTTCTCCCCGGGCCTCTGCTGTAAAAGGGCCTTTTCGGCTCAGTCAGACACCCCCGGTTAACAAATGTAAAATAAAATAAATAAATAAATAGTGCATACTAGCATGGCACCCTTTACATGTTGGACATCTGTGCTGCTCGTAAGTTTAGTATGTTTCAATAGAGCTTACTAGCATGGCGCCTTTTACATATTGTACAGCTGTGCTGCTAGAAAGTTTACTATGTTTGTATAGTGTATACCAGCATGGCACCCTTTACATATCGTAGAGCTGTTCTGCTAGTAAGTTTAGTATTTTTGGATAGTGCATACCAGCACGGCACCCTTTACATATTGGACAGCTGTGCTGCTATTATGTTTATTATGTTTGGATAGTGCATACCAGCATGGCATCCTTTACATATCAGAGAGATGTGCTTCTAGTATGTTTAGTATGTTTGGATAGTGCATACCAGCATGGCACCCTTTACATATCAGACAGTTGTGCTACTAGTATGTTTAGTATGTGTGTATAGTACATACCAGCATGCCACCCTTTACATATTGGGTAGCTCTGCTGCTAGTACCTTTAATATGTTTGGATAGTGCATAGCAGCATGACACCCTTTACATATTGGACAGCTGCGCTGCTCGTAAGTTTAGTATGTTTGGATAGTTCATATTCGACAGCTGTTCTGCTAGTAAGTTTAGTATGTTTGAATAGTGCATACCAACGTGACACCCTTTACATATTGGTCAGCTGTGCTGCTAGTAAGATAGTGCATACCAGCATGGCACCCTTTATGTATTGGGCAGCTGTGCTGCTAGTACGTTTATCATGTTTGGATAGTGCATACCAGCATGGCACCCTTTACATATTGGACAGTTGTGCTGCTAGTAAGTTTACTACGTTTGTATAGTGCATATCAGCATGGCACCCTTTACATATCGTAGAGCTGTTCTGCTAGTAAGTTTAGTATTTTTGGATAGTGCATACCAGCACGGCAGCTTTTACATATCAGACAGCTGTGCTGCTAGTATGTTTAATATGTTTGCATAGTGCATAGCAGCATGACACCCTTTACATATTGGACAGCTGTGCTGCTAGTAAGTTTAGTATGTTTGTATAGTGCATACCAGCATGGCATTCTTTATATATTGGACAGCCGTGCTGCTCATAAGTTTAGTATGTTTGGATAGTGCATACCAGCCTGGCACCCTTTACATATCAGGCAGCTGTGCTGCTAGTATGTTTAGTTTGTTTGTATAGTGCATGCCAGCATGGCACACTTTACATATCAGGCAGCTGTGCTGCTAGTACATTTAGTTTGTTTGGATAGTGCATGCCAGCATGGCACCCTTTACATATAAGCCAGCTGTGCTGATAGTAAGTTTACTTTGTTTGGAGAGTGCATACCAGCTTGGCACCCTTTACATATTTTACAGTTCTGCTGCAAGTAAGTTTCTTATGTTTGGATAGTGCAAACCAGCATGGCACCCTTTACATACCAGACAGCTGTGCTGCTAGTATGTTTAGTATGTTTGGAAAGTGCATACCAGCATGGCAGCCTTTGCATATTGGACAGCTGTGCTGCTAGTACGTTTAGTATGTTTGGATAGTGCATACCAGCATGGCACGCTTTACATACTGGACAGCTGTGCTGCTAATAAGTTTAGTATGTTTGGATAGTAAATACCAGCGTGGCACCCTTTACATATTGGACAGCTGTGCTGCTAGTAAGTTTAGTATGTTTGGATAGTCCATACCGGCATGGCACCCTTTACATATCAGACAGCTGTGCTACTAGTACGTTTAGTATGTTTGGATAGTGCATAGTAGCATGACACCCTTTACATATCAGACAGCTGTGCTACTAGTACATTTACTATGTTTGGATAGTGCATACCAGCATGGCACCCTTTACATCTTAGACAGCTATGCTGATAGAATGTTTAGTATGTTTGGATAGTGCATAACAGCATGGGACCCTTTACATATCAGACAGCTGTGCTGCTAGTACGTTTAGTATGTTTTGATAGTGCATACCAGCATGGCACCCTTTACATCTTAGACAGCTATGCTGATAGAATGTTTAGTATGTTTGGATAGTGCATACCAGCATGGCACCCTTTACATATTGGACAGCTGTGCTGCTTGTACATTTAGTATGTTTGGATAGTGCATACCAGCATGGCACCTTTTACATATTGGTCAGCTGTGCTGCTAGTAAGTTTCATGACCAAAGAGCAAATAAACACCTTCACAGACTAGAAACCACAAAAACGAGCACCAGCAGCCAAATCCAAAGCAGACGGAGTTTAATTAATAACGTATGCACCAAAACGCTTTTGGAGAGCCCAGTGTCTCTTCTTCCTCAGACAAGTTTTAAAAACAGCTTGCAATCACATTTATACAATTTAAAATCAATTGAATAATCAAACAATTTTAGTTAATTACATTAAATCAATGAAGAACATATATATATATATATATATATATATATATATATATATATATATATATATATATATATATATATATGATTTATAGTATAACTTAACTACCACAATAAATAGATATTGCCACACTCTGTTCCTCATCATTGCTATAAAATATTGTATGCATCTGAGTTTGCGGGCGTCTGCATACTAAGACACTCGTAATTCATTCTTAAAGTAAGAAATATATATATATGTAAAAACACCCACACACACACACACACACACACACACACACACACACACACACACACACACACACACACACACACACACACACACACACACACACACACACACACACACACTTACACACAATATAAGGAAAACCTTAAAATGTTTAAAATAAACAATAGGAATTAATTGCTAACAGGTTATAAATGCAGAAAACACTTGCTTTAAACAATACCATAAACTATATTTAACAGTTTAAACCACATTTAATTAACATGAAAAACAAAAAATAAAAGCAAGCATTCTTCTTAACATTATACACACACAGCAACTAGCTATATCCCACACATAAGGGGACTACCTTTTCAAAGATAACAGTTTTAAAACACAGGAGATAGAAACATACTCATTTAAACCAGGGTGCATATATGCACCAGTACGAATCTGCCAGGCCAATTCATTAATGTCTAAATGGGTTTGCCACGGGCCTCCCTTATTGTCTACCTTCACTTTCCCCAAGATCGTAAACTTAAAATGATGATCAGGGAATACACCAATGTGCCTAGCAAGGGCATTGTTAGAATCATACCTTGTAATAGCACATGTGTGTTCATAAATGTGCTGCTTGAACTTCCTTTCAGTTTTCCCTATATAAAAAGCAACGCATTTCTGACACAAGGCCAGGTAGACCACCCCATTTGTCTCACAACTATATTTGCCTGTTATATAATATTCAACATTCCTAACTATAACTTTAGAATCTGTCAAAACATACTTACATTGATTACACGCCCCACACTTAGTTATTGCTAACCCTCGTTGACGAGCAGGACGTGATTGAAACTCAAGCATGCTTTTTAAATTACGCCCCCTTCTAAAAGTAATTTTCGGGGCTTCCCCCAATTGGTGGGACAGGAAATTATCATCTAAAATTAAAGCCCAATTTTTATTAAACACCTTCCTAATGTAATAATGATCCACAGAAAAGGTGCACAAAAACCTAGTTACAAAAGTGGAATCTAATTTGGTGTCAACAACCAATCCTGATACATCTGTATGGGCCGATTCAACACTAGTACAAGTAAACGACAGGATTGGTTTATAAAAACCAGATCTCCTCTTGTTTATAACTTCAGTGCTAATATCAGATAACATTAAAGAAGGATACCCTCTGTTTACAAACATGTGGCTTAACTGTTCACATTCAAACAGAAAGTCTTCAAAATCCGACACCATCCTAGCTGCCCTAACTAACTGACCTTTCACTACAGCCTTCTTTTGATGTTTGGGATGACTGCTAGTAAAATGCAAAAATGCATTAGAGTAAGTAGGCTTACGATAAATAACACTCTTGTATCTTGAATTCATCACATCTTTACTAACCAGTATGTCCAAAAAATTAATACTAAACTCCTGCAGGTTATAAGTGAATTCCAAAAAGGAGGTCAATTTAGAAATGGTCCTTAAGAAGGCAGGGACCTCAGATGGTGATGCTTTCCAGATAAAAACATGTCGTCCTGGTATCGTGTATACCAGGCAACATTTTCCTTAAAACTCACATCAGTAAATAAAAAAGACCTTTCCCAAAAGGCTAATACACAGTTGGCAAAACTGCCACCGCATGGCGACCCCATGGCCACCCCAGATTTTTGTAAGTAGATTTTTTTATCAAACAGCATAAAGTTGTTATGTAGGACACTTTCTAATAAAGTCTCAACCAAATTAATGGTATTATCATCTGTCTTTTTATCATGCAAGAATTCACGGACCCACTGAATACCAAGGTCTTGTGGAATAACTGTGTACAAATCTTTGATGTCAATTGTTAAAAACCAATAACTAACATCAAAGGGGATCCTTTTAATTTCATAAAGAAAACTCCAAGAATCTTTGCAGATCTGGGGTTCCTGGTTGATTAAGGGCCTTAAAATACTGTCAATAAGCTTGGCACAAGCACAAGTCATAGAGCCACGACTATCAACAATAGGGCGAAAAGGGGGTTGTGATAAACTTTTGTGAATTTTCGGGATACCGAACAGAACTGGTAGCTTGGGGGCTAAGATGTTCAAATATTGGTACTGGTCTAGGTCAATAAATCTCTCAAGGAACAGATCCTCAATCAATCCCCTGATTTTTGCATAAGCAACATTAACCTGATTAATACTAACTACTTCATAAAAATCAGTGTTAAGGAGAGACGTCATTTTCTGAACATACAAAAAATCATCCATAAACACCAGACCACCCCCTTATCTGGTTTCATGACTCTAATATTACAATTTTTCAGCAAGCCTAGAAATTCACGCTGGTGTTTGGTGATGTTAGCAGGTCGCCTATGGAAACACTTGTCAGATTCAAGAGCCCTTAATTCAAACTCACACATTTTTTCAAAAAGACGTAAGGTTTCATGCAAGGGGGGATTATAAATGCTAGGAACCCTAAGGGAACTAGCTGGAACTGTACCATTACCCATCAATAACTTTAAGTTACTTACTTACTTTTAGTTTAAGTAACTTTAAGATTCGGTCTGGTGCATATATGCACCCTGGTTTAAATGAGTATGTTTCTATCTCCTGTGTTTTAAAACTGTTATCTTTGAAAAGGTAGTCCGCTTATGTGTGGGATATAGCTAGTTGTTGTGTGTGTATAATGTTAAGAAGAATGCTTGCTTTTATTTTTGGTTTTTCATGTTAATTAAATGTGGTTTAAACTGTTAAATATAGTTTATGGTATTGTTTAAAGCAAGTGTTTTCTGCATTTATAACCTGTTAGCAATTAATTCCTATTGTTTATCTTAAATATGTTAAGGTTTTCCTTATATTGTGTGTGTGTGTGTGTGTGTGTGTGTGTGTGTGGGTGTTTTTACATATATATATATATATATATTTTACTTTAAGAATGAATTACGAGTGTCTTAGTATGCAGACGCCCACAAACTCACATGCATACAATATTTTATGGCAATGATGAGGAACAGAGTGTGGCAATATCTATTTATTGTGGTAGTTAAGTTATACTATAAATCATATATATGTATATATATATATATATATATATATATATATATATATATATATATATATATATATATATATATATATATATATATATATATATGTTCGTCATTGATTTGATGTAATTAACTAAAATGGTTTGATTATTCAATTGATTTTAAATTGTATAAATGTGATTGCAAGCTGTTTTTAAAATTTACCTGAGGAAGGAGAGACACTGGGCTCTCCGAAAGCATTTTGGTGCTTACGTTATTAATTAAACTCCGTCTGCTTTGGATTTGGCTGCTGGTGCTCGTTTTTGTGGTTTCTGCTAGTAAGTTTAGTATGTTTGGATACTGCATACTAGCATGGCACCCTTTACATATTCAACAGCTGTGCTGTTAGTAAGTTTACTATGTTTGGATAGTGCATATCAGCATGGCACTCTTTATATGTTGGACAGCTGTGCTGCTCATAAGTTTAGTATGTTTGGATAGTGCATACCAGCATGGCACCCTTTACATATCAGGCAGCTGTGCTGCTAGTACATTTATTTTGTTTGGATAGTGTATGCCAGCATGGCAACCTTTACATATAAGCCAGCTGTGCTGATAGTAAGTTTAGTATGTTTGGATAGTGCATACCAGCATGGCACCCTTTACATATTGGACAGCTGTGCTGCTAGTAAGTTTACTATGTTTGGATAGTGCATGCCAGCATGACACCCTTTACATATCGGACAGCTGTGCTGCTAGTAAGTTTAGTATGTTGGGATAGTGCATACCAGCATGGCACCCTTTACATATCAGACAGCTGTGCTGCTAGTATGTTTAGTATGTTTGGATAGTGCATACCAACATGGCAGCCTTTGCATATTGGACAGCTGTGCTGCTAGTACGTTTAGTATGTTTGGATAGTGCATAACAGCATGGCACCCTTTACATATCAGACAGCTGTGCTGCTAGTATGTTTAGTATGTTTGGATAGTACATACCAGCATGGCACCCTTTACATATCGGACAGCTGTGATGCTAGTAAGTTTAGTATGTTAGGATAGTGCATACCAGCATGGCATGCTTTACATATTGGACAGCTGTGCTGCTAATAAGTTTAGTATGTATGGATAGTAAATACCAGTGTGTCACCCTTTACATATTGGACAGCTGTGCTGCTAGTACGTTTAGTATGTTTGGATAGTCCATACCAGCATGGCACATTTTACATATCAGACAGCTGTGCTACTAGTACGTTTAGTATGTTTGGATAGTGCATAGTAGAATGGCACCCTTTACATATCAGACAGCTGTGCTACTAGTACATTTACTATGGTTGGATAGTGCATACCAGCATGGCACCCTTTACATCTTGGACAGCTATGCTGATAGAATGTTTAGCATGTTTGGAAAGTGCATACCAGCATGGCACCCTTTATATATTGAAGAGCTGTGCTGCTAGTAAGTTTAGTATGTTTGAATAATGCGTACTAGCATGGCACCCTTTACATATTGGACAGCTGTGCTGCTAGCAAGTTTACTGTGTTTGAATAGTGCATACCAGCATGGCACCCTTTACATATCATACAGCTGTTCTGCTAGTATGTTTAGTATGTTTGGATAGTGCATGCCAGCATGGCAGCCTTTACATATTGGGCAGCTGTGCTGCTAGTAAGTTTAGTATTTTTGGATAGTGCATATCAGCATGGTTCACTTTTACATATCAGACAACTGTGCTGCTAGTACGTTTTGTATGTTTGGATAGTGCATACCAGCATGGCATTCTTTATATATTGGACAGCTGTGCTGCTAGTAAGTTTAGTATGTTTGGATAATGCATACTAGCATGGCACCCTTTATATGTTGGAGAGCTGTGCTGCTCATAAGTTTAGTATGTTTGGATAATGCATACCAGCATGGCACCCTTTACATATCAGGCAGCTGTGCTGCTAGTATGTTTAGTTTGTTTGGATAGTGCATACCAGCATGGCACCCTTTACATATCAGGCAGCTGTGCTGCTAGTACATTTAGTTTGTTTGGATAGTGCATACCAGCATGGCACCCTTTACGTATATGCCAGCTGTACTGCTAGTAAGTTTAGTATGTTTGGATAGTGCATACAAGCATGGCACCCTTTACATATTTGACAGCTGTGCTGCTAGTAAGTTTACTATGTTTGGATAGTGCATGCCAGCATGACACCCTTTACATATCGGACAGCTGTGCTGCAAGTAAGTTTAGTATGTTGGGATAGTGCATACCAGCATGGCACCCTTTACATATTTTACAGTTCTGTTGCAAGTAAGTTTCTTATGTTTGGATAGTGCAAACCAGCATGGCACCCTTTACATATCAGACAGCTGTGCTGCTAGTATGTTTAGTATGTTTGGATAGTGCATACCAGCATGGCAGCCTTTGCATGGACAGCTGTGCTGCTAGTATGTTTAGTATGTTTGGATAGTGCATACCAGCATGGCAGCCTTTACATATTGGGCAGCTGTGCTGCTAGTAAGTTTAGTATTTTTGGATAGTGCATATCAGCATGGTTCACTTTTACATATCAGACAACTGTGCTGCTAGTACGTTTTGTATGTTTGGATAGTGCATACCAGCATGGCATTCTTTATATATTGGACAGCTGTGCTGCTAGTAAGTTTAGTATGTTTGGATAATGCATACTAGCATGGCACCCTTTACATATTGGACAGCTGTGCTGTTAGTAAGTTTACTATGTTTGGATAGTGCATACCAGGATGGCACCCTTTACATATCAGACAGCTGTGCTACTAGTACGTTTAGTATGTTTTGATAGTGCATACCAGCATGGCACCCTTTACATCTTAGACAGCTATGCTGATAGAATGTTTAGTATGTTTGGATAGTGCATACCAGCATGGCACCCTTTACATATTGGACAACTGTGCTGCTTGTACATTTAGTATGTTTGGATAGTACATACCAGCATGGCACCTTTTACATATTGGTCAGCTGTGCTGCTAGTAAGTTCAGTATGTTTGGATACTGCATACTAGCATGGCACCCTTTACTATTGGACAGCTGTGCTGCTTGTAAGTTTAGTATGTTTGGATACTGCACACTAGCATGGCACCCTTTACATCTTAGACAGCTATGCTGATAGAATGTTTAGTATGTTTGGATAGTTCATACCAGCATGGCACCCTTTACATATTGGACAGCTGTGCTGCTTGTACATTTAGTATGTTTGGATAGTGCATACCAGCATGGCACGTTTTACATATCGGACAGCGGTGCTGCTAGTAAGTTTAGTATGTCGGGATAGTGCATACCAGCATGGCACCCTTTACATATTTTACAGTTCTGCTGCAAGTAAGTTTCTTATGTTTGGATAGTGCAAACCAGCATGGCACCCTTTACATATCAGACAACTGTTCTGCTAGTATGTTTAGTATGTTTGGATAGTGAATACCAGCATGGCACCCTTTACATATCTAGCAGCTGTGCTGCTAGTACATTTATTTTGTTTGGATAGTGTATGCCAGCATGGCAACCTTTATATATAAGCCAGTTGTGCTGCAAGTAAGTTTCTTATGTTTAGATAGTGCAAACCAGCATGGCAGCCTTTACATATCAGACAGCTGTGCTGCTAGTATGTTTAGTATGTTTGGATAGTGCATACCAGCATGGCACACTTTACATATTGGACAGCTGTGCTGCTAATAAGTTTAGTATGTTTGGATAGTAAATACCAGTGTGGCACCCTTTACATATTGGACAACTGTGCTGCTAGTAAGTTTAGTATGTTTGGATATTCCATACCAGCATGGCACATTTTACATATCAGACAGCTGTGCTACTAGTACGTTTAGTATGTTTTGATAGTGCATAGTAGAATGGCACCATTTACATATCAGACAGCTGTGCTACTAGTACATTTACTATGGTTGGATAGTGCATACCAGCATGGCACCCTTTATATCTTGGACAGCTATGCTGATAGAATGTTTAGCATGTTTGGATAGTGCATACCAGCATGGAACTTTTTACATATCAGACAACTGTGCTGATAGTAAATGTAATATGTTTGGTTAGTGCATAACAGCATGGCACCCTTTATATATTGAAGAGCTGTGCTGCTAGTAAGTTTAGTATGTTTGAATAATGCGTACTAGCATGGCACCCTATACATATTGGACAGCTGTGCTGCTAGCAAGTTTACTATGTTTGAATAGTGCATACCAGCATGGCACCCTTTACATATCATACAGCTGTTCTGCTAGTAAGTTTAGTATGTTTGGATAGTGCATGCCAGCATGGCAGCCTTTACATATTGGACAGCTGTGCTGCTAGTAAGTTTAGTATTTTTGGATAATGCATATCAGCATGGTTCCCTTTTACATATCAGACAACTGTGCTGCTAGTACGTTTAGTATGTTTAGATAGTGCATACCAGCATGGCATTCTTTATATATTGGACAGCTGTGCTGCTAGTAAGTTTAGTATGTTTGGATACTGCATACTAGCATGGCACCCTTTACATATTGGACAGCTGTGCTGTTAGTAAGTTTACTATGTTTGGATAGTGCATACCAGCATGGCACTCTTTATATGTTGGAGAGCTGCACTGCTCATAAGTTTAGTACGTTTGGATAGTGCATACCAGCATGGCACCCTTTACATATCAGGCAGCTGTGCTGCTAGTACATTTAGTTTGTTTGGATAGTGCATGCCAGCATGGCACCCTTTACATATAAGCCAGCTGTGCTGCTCGTAAGTTTAATATGTTTGGATAGTGCATACCAGCATGGCACCCTTTACATATTGGACAGCTGTGCTGCTAGTAAGTTTAATATGTTTGGATAGTGCATACAAGCATGGCACCCTTTACATATTTGACAGCTGTGCTGCTAGTAAGTTTACTATGTTTGGATAGTGCATGCCAGCATGACACCCTTTACATATCGGACAGCTGTGCTGCTAGTAAGTTTAGTATGTTGGGATAGTGCATACCAGCATGGCACCCTTTACATATTTTACAGTTCTGTTGCAAGTAAGTTTCTTACGTTTGGATAGTGCAAACCAGCATGGCACCCTTTACATATCAGACAGCTGTGCTGCTAGTATGTTTAGTATATTTGATAAGTGCATACCAGCATGGCAGCCTTTGCATATTGGACAGCTGTGCTGCTAGTACGTTTAGTATGTTTGGATAGTGCATAACAGCATGGCACCCTTTACATATCAGACAGCTGTGCTGCTAGTATGTTTAGTATGTTTGGATAGTGCATACCAGCATGGCACCCTTTACATATCGGACAGCTATGATGCTAGTAAGTTTAGTATGTTAGGATAGTGCATACCAGCATGGCACACTTTACATATTGGACAGCTGTGCTGCTAGTAAGTTTAGTATGTTTGGATAGTCCATACCAGCATGGCACCCTTTACATATCAGACAGCTGTGCTACTAGTACGTTGAGTATGTTAGGATAGTGCATACCAGCATAGCACCCTTTACATCTTAGACAGCTACTAGTACATTTACTATAGTTGGATAGTGCATACCAGCATGGCACCCTTTACATCTCGGACAGCTATGCTGATAGAATGTTTAGTATGTTTGGATAGTGCATACCAGCATGGCACTTTTTACATATCAGACAGCTGTGCTGATAGTAAATGTAGTATGTTTGGTTAGTGTATACCAGCATGGCACCCTTTATATATTGAAGAGCTGTGCTGCTAGTAAGTTTAGTATGTTTGAATAATGCGTACTAGCATGGCACCCTTTACATATTGGACAGCTGTGCTGCAAGCAAGCTTACTGTGTTTGAATAGTGCATACCAGCATGGCACCCTTTACATATCATACAGCTGTTCTGATAGTAAGTTTAGTATGTTTGGATAGTGCATGCCAGCATGGCAGCCTTTACATATTGGACAGCTGTGCTGCTAGTAAGTTTAGTGTTTTTGGATAGTGCATATCAGCATGGTTCCCTTTTACATATCAGACAACTGTGCTGCTAGTACGTTTAGTATGTTTGGATAGTGCATACCAGCATGGCATTCTTTATATATTGGACAGCTGTGCTGCTAGTAAGTTTAGTATGTTTGGATACTGCATACTAGCATGGCACCCTTTACATATTGGACCGCTGTGCTGCTAGTAAGTTTAGTATGTTAGGATAGTCCATACCAGCATGGCACCCTTTACATATCAGACAGCTGTGCTACTAGTATGTTTAGTATGTTAGGATAGTGCATACCAGCATGGCACCCTTTACATATAAGCCAGCTGTGCTGATAGTAAGTTTAGTATGTTTGGTTAGTGCATATCAGCATGGCACCCTTTACATCTTAGACAGCTATGCTGATAGAATGTTTAGTATGTTTGGATAGTGCATACCAGCATGGCATCCTTTACATATTGGACAGCTGTGCTGCTAGTAAGTTTAGTATGTTTGGATAGTGCATACCAGCATGGCATTCTTTATACATTGCACAGCTGTGCTGCTAGTAAGTTTAGTATGTTTGGATACTGCATACTAGCATGGCACCCTTTACATATTGGACAGCTGTGCTTTTAGTAAGTTTACTATGTTTGGATAGTGCATACCAGCATGGCACTCTTTATATGTTGGAGAGCTGTGCTGCTCATAAGTTTAGTACGTTTGGATAGTGCATACCAGCATGGCACCCTTTACAAATCAGGCAGCTGTGCTCCTAGTATGTTTAGTTTGTTTGGATAGTGCATGCCAGCATGGCACCCTTTACATATAAGCCAGCTGTTCTGATAGTAAGTTTAGTATGTTTGGTTAGTGCATACCAGCATGGCACCCTTTATATGTTGGAAAGCTGTGCTGCTCGTAAGTTTAATGAGTTTGGATAGTGCTTACCAGCATGGCACCCTTTACATATTGGACAGCTGTGCTGCTAGCAAGTTTAGTATGTTTGGATAGTGCATACAAGCATGGCACCCTTTACATATTTGACAGCTGTGCTGCTAGTAAGTTTACTATGTTTGGATAATGCATGCCATCATGACACCCTTTACATATCGGACAGCTGTGCTGCTAGTAAGTTTAGTATGTTGGGATAGTGCATACCAGCATGGCACCCTTTACATATTTTACAGTTCTGTTGCAAGTAAGTTTCTTATGTTTGGATAGTGCAAACCAGCATGGCACCCTTTACATATCAGACAGCTGTGCTGCTAGTATGTTTAGTATGTTTGGATAGTGAATACCAGCATGGCAGCCTTTGCATATTGGACAGCTGTGCTGCTAGTACATTTAGTATGTTTGGCTAGAGCATAACAGCATGGCACCCTTTACATATCAGACAGCTGTGCTGCTAGTACGTTTAGTATGTTTGAATAGTGCATACCAGCATGACACCCTTTACATATCGGACAGCTGTGATGCTAGTAAGTTTAGTATGTTAGGATAGTGCATACCAGCATGGCACACTTTACATATTAGACAGCTGTGCTGCTAATAAGTTTAGTATGTTTGGATAGTAAATACCAGTGTGGCACCCTTTACATATTGGACAGCTGTGCTGATAGTAAGTTTAGTATGTTTGGATAGTGCATACCAGCATGGCATCCTTTACATATTGGACAGCTGTGCTGCTAGTAAGTTTAGTATGTTTGGATAGTGCATACCAGCATGGCATTCTTTATATATTGCACAGCTGTGCTGCTAGTAAGTTTAGTATGTTTGGATACTGCATACTAGCATGGCACCCTTTACATATTGGACAGCTGTGCTGTTAGTAAGTTTACTATGTTTGGATAGTGCATACCAGCATGGCACTCTTTATATGTTGGAGAGCTGTGTTGCTCATAAGTTTAGTATGTTTGGATAGTGCATACCAGCATTGCACCCTTTACATATCAGGCAGCTGTGCTGCTAGTATGTTTAGTTTGTTTGGATAGTGCATACCAGCATGGCACCCTTTACATATCAGGCAACTGTGCTGCTAGTACATTTAGTTTGTTTGGATAGTGCATGCCAGCATGGCACCCTTTACGTATAAGCCAGCTGTACTGATAGTAAGTTTAGTATGTTTGGTTAGTGCATACCAGCATGGCACCCCTTTATATGTTGGACAGCTGTGCTGCTAGTAAGTTTATTATGTTTGGATAGTGCATGCCAGCATGACACCCTTTACATATCGGACAGCTGTGCTGCTAGTAATTTAGTATGTTGGGATAGTGCATACCAGCATGGCACCCTTTACATATTTTACAGTTCTGTTGCAAGTAAGTTTCTTATGTTTGGATAATGCAAACCAGCATGGCACCCTTTACATATCAGACAGCTGTGCTGCTAGTATGTTTAGTATGTTTGGATAGTGCATACCAGCATGGCAGCCTTTGCATATTGGACAGCTGTGCTGCTAGTATGTTTACTATGTTTGGATAGTGCATAACAGCATGGCACCCTTTACATATCAGACAGCTGTGCTGCTAGTATGTTTAGTATGTTTGTGTAGTGCATACCAGCATGGCACCCTTTACATATCGGACAGCTGTGATGCTAGTAAGTTTAGTATGTTTGGATAGTGCATACAAGCATGGCACCCTTTACATATTTGACAGCTGTGCTGCTAGTAAGTTTACTATGTTTGCGTAGTGCATGCCAGCATGACACCCTTTACATATCGGACAGCTGTGCTGCTAGTAAGTTTAGTATGTTGGGATAGTGCATACCAGCATGGCACCCTTTACATATTTTGCAGTTCTGTTGCAAGAAAGTTTCTTATGTTTGGATAGTGCAAACCAGCATGGCACCCTTTACATATCAGACAGCTGTGCTGCTAGTATGTTTAGTATGTTTGGATAGTGCATACCAGCATGGCAGCTTTTGCATGAACAGCTGTGCTGCTAGTACGTTTAGTATGTTTGGATAGTGCATAACAGCATGGCACCCTTTACATATCAGACAGCTGTGCTGCTAGTACGTTTAGTATGTTTGGATAGTGCATACCAGCATGGCACCCTTTACATATCGGACAGCTGTGATGCTAGAAAGTTTAGTATGTTAGGATAATGCATACCAGCATGGCACGCTTTACATATTAGGCAGCTGTGCTGCTAATAAGTTTAGTATGTTTGGATATTAAATACCAGCATGGCACCCTTTACATATTGGACAGCTGTGCTGCTAGTAAGTTTAGTATGTTTGGATAGTCCATACCAGCATGGCACCCTTTACATATCAGACAGCTGTGCTACTAGTACGTTTAGTATGTTAGGATAGTGCATACCAGCATGGCACCCTTTACATCTTAGACAGCTATGCTGATAGAATGTTTAGTATGTTTGGATAGTGCATACCAGCAAGGCACCCTTTACATATTGGACAGCTGTGCTGCTTGTACATTTAGTATGTTTGGATAGTGCATACCAGCATGGCGCCTTTTACATATTGGACAGCAGTGCTGCTTGTACATTTAGTATGTTTGGATAGTGCATACCAGCATGGCGCCTTTTACATATTGGTCAGCTGTGCTGCTAGTAAGTTTAGTATGTTTGGATAGTGCATACCAGCATGGCATTCTTTATAAATTGGACAGCTGTGCTGCTAGTAAGTTTAGTATGTTTGGATACTGCATACTAGCATGGCACCCTTTACATATCGGACAGCTGTGCTGCTAGTAAGTTTAGTATGTTGGGATAGTGCATACCAGAATGGCACCCTTTACATATTTTACAGTTCTGCTGCAAGTAAGTTTCTTATGTTTGGATAGTGCAAACCAGCATGGCACCCTTTACATATCAGACAGCTGTGCTGCTAGTATGTTTAGTATGTTTGGATAGTGCATACCAGCATGGCATTCTTTACATATTGGACAGCTGTGCTGCTAGTACGTTTAGTATGTTTGGATAGTGCATAACAGCATGACACCCTTTACATATCAGACAGCTGTGCTGCTAATACGTTTAGTATGTTTGGATAGTGCATACCAGCATGGCACCCTTAACATATCGGACAGCTGTGATGCTAGTAAGCTTAGTATGTTAGGATAGTGCATACCAGCATGGCACGCTTTACATATTGGACAGCTGTGCTGCTAATAAGTTTAGTATGTTTGCATAGTAAATACCAGCGTGGCACCCTTTACATATTGGACAGCTGTGCTGCTAGTAAGTTTAGTATGTTTGGATAGTACATACCAACATGGCATCCTTTACATATCAGACAGCTGTGCTACTAGTACGTTTAGTATGTTTGGATAGTGCATAGTAGCATGGCACCCTTTACATATCAGACAGCTGTGCTACTAGTACCTTTACTATGTTTGGATAGTGCATACCAGTATGGCACCCTTTACATATTGGACAGCTGTGCTGCTTGTACATTTAGTATGTTTGGATAGTGCATACCTGCATGACACCTTTTACGTATTGGTCAGCTGTGCTGCTAGTAAGTTTAGTATGTTTGGTTAGTGCATACCAGCATGGCACCCTTTATATATTGAAGAGCTGTGCTGCTAGTAAGTTTAGTATGTTTGAATAGTGCATACCAGCATGGCACCCTTTACATATTGGACAGCTGTGCTGCTAGCAAGTTTACTATGTTTGAATAGTGCATACCAGCATGGCACCCTTTACATATTGTACAGCTGTTCTGCTATTAAGTTTAGTATTTTTGGATAGTGCATATCAGCATGATACCATTTTACATATCAGACAACTGTGCTGGTAGTATGTTTAGTATGTTTGGATAGTGCATAGCAGCATGGCACCCTTTACATATTGGACAGCTGTGCTGCTAGTATGTTTAATATGTTTGCATAGTGCATAGCAGCATGACACCCTTTACATATTGGACAGCTGTACTGCTACTAAGTTTAGTATGTTTGGATAGTGCATACCAGCATGGCATTCTTTATATACTGGGCAGCTGTGCTGCTAGTAAGTTTAGTATGTTTGGATACTGCATACTAGCATGGCACCCTTTACATATTGGACAGCTGTGCTGTTAGTAGATTTACTATGTTTGGATAGTGCATATCAGCATGGCACTCTTTATATGTTGTACAGCTGTGCTGTCTATAAGTTTAGTATGTTTGGATAGTGCATACCAGCATGGCACCCTTTACATATGATACAGCTGTTCTGCTAGTAAGTTTAGTATGTTTGGATAGTGCATGCCAGCATGGCAGCCTTTACATATTGAACAGCTGTGCTGCTAGTAAGTTTAGTATTTTTGGATAGTGCATATCAGCATGGTTCCCTTTTACATATCAGACAACTGTGCTGCTAGTACGTTTAGTATGTTTGGATAGTGCATACCAGCATGGCATTCTTTATATATTGGACAGCTGTGCTGCTAGTAAGTTTAGTATGTTTGGATACTGCATACTAGCATGGCACCCTTTACATATTGGACAGCTGTGCTTTTAGTAAGTTTACTATGTTTGGATAGTGCATACCAGCATGGCACTCTTTATATGTTGGAGAGCTGTGCTGCTCATAAGTTTAGTACGTTTGGATAGTGCATACCAGCATGTCACCCTTTACATATCAGGCAGCTGTGCTCTAGTATGTTTAGTTTGTTTGGATAGTGCATGCTGGCATGGCACCCTTTACATATAAGCCAGCTGTGCTGATAGTAAGTTTAGTATGTTAGGTTAGTGCATACCAGCATGGCACCCCTTTATATGTTGGAAAGCTGTGCTGCTCGTAAGTTTAATGCGTTGGGATAGTGCATACCAGCATGGCACCCTTTACATATTGGACAGCTGTGCTGCTAGTAAGTTTAGTATGTTTGGATAGTGCATACAAGCATGGCAGCCTTTACATATTTGACAGCTGTGCTGCTAGTAAGTTTATTATGTTTGGATAGTGCATGCCAGCATGACACCCTTTACATATCGGACAGCTGTGCTGCTAGTAAGTTTAGTATGTTGGGATAGTGCATACCAGCATGGCACCCTTTACATATCAGACAGCTGTGCTGCTAGTATGTTTAGTATGTTTGGATAGTGCATACCAGCATGGCAGCCTTTACATATCAGACAGCTGTGCTGCTAGTATGTTTAGTATGTTTGGATAGTGCATACCAGCATGGCAGTCTTTGCATATTGGACAGCTGTGCTGCTAGTACATTTAGTATGTTTGGATAGAGCATAACAGCATGGCACCCTTTACATATCAGACAGCTGTGCTGCTAGTACGTTTAGTATGTTTGGATAGTGCATGCCAGCATGACACCCTTTACATATCGGACAGCTGTGCTGCTAGTAAGTTTAGTATGTTGGGATAGTGCATACCAGCATGGCACCCTTTACATATTTTACAGTTCTGTTGCAAGTAAGTTTCTTACGTTTGGATAGTGCAAATCAGCATGGCACCCTTTACATATCAGACAGCTGTGCTGCTAGTATGTTTAGTATGTTTGGATAGTGCATACCAGCATGGCAGCCTTTGCATATTGGACAGCTGTGCTGCTAGTACATTTAGTATGTTTGGATAGAGCATAACAGCATGGCACCCTTTACATATCAGACAGCTGTGCTGCTAGTACGTTTAGTATGTTTGGATAATGCATGCCAGCATGACACCCTTTACATATCGGACAGCTGTGCTGCTAGTAAGTTTAGTATGTTGGGATAGTGCATACCAGCATGGCACCCTTTACATATTTTACAGTTCTGTTGCAAGTAAGTTTCTTACGTTTGGATAGTGCAAACCAGCATGGCACCCTTTACATATCAGACAGCTGTGCTGCTAGTATGTTTAGTATGTTTGGATAGTGCATACCAGCATGGCAGCCTTTGCATATTGGACAGCTGTGCTGCTAGTACATTTAGTATGTTTGGATAGAGCATAACAGCATGGCACCCTTTACATATCAGACAGATGTGCTGCTGGTACGTTTAGTATGTTTGGATAGTGCATACCAGCATGACACCCTTTACATATCGGACAGCTGTGCTGCTAATAAGTTTAGTATGTTTGGATAGTAAATACCAGTGTGGCACCCTTTACATATTGGACAGCTGTGCTGATAGTAAGTTTAGTATGTTTGGATAGTCCATACCAGCATGGCACACTTTACATATCAGACAGCTGTGCTACTAGTACGTTTAGTATGTTAGGATAGTGCATACCAGCATGGCACCCTTTACATCTTAGACAGCTATGCTGATAGAATGTTTAGTATGTTTGGATAGTGCATACCAGCATGGCACCCTTTACATATTGGACAGCTGTACTGCTAGTAAGTTTAGTATGTTTGGATAGTGCATACCAGCATGTCATTCTTTATATATTGGACAGCTGTGCTGCTAGTAAGTTTAGTATGTTTGGATACTGCATACTAGCATGGCACCCTTTACATATTGGACAGCTGTGCTTTTAGTAAGCTTACTATGTTTGGATAGTGCATACCAGCATGGCACTCTTTATATGTTGGAGAGCTGTGCTGCTCATACGTTTAGTATGCTTGGATAGTGCATACCAGCATGGCACCCTTTACATATCAGGCAGCTGTGCTGCTACTGTGTTTAGTTTGTTTGGATAGTGCATACCAGCATGGCACCCTTTACATATCAGGCAGCTGTGCTGCTAGTACATTTAGTTTGTTTGGATAGTGCATGCCAGCATGGCACCCTTTACGTATAAGCCAGCTGTGCTGATAGTAAGTTTAGTATGTTTGGTTAGTGCATACCAGCATGGCACCCCTTTATATGTTGGACAGCTGTGCTGCTCGTAAGTTTAATTTGTTTGGATAGTGCATACCAGCATGGCACCCTTTACATATTGGACAGCTGTGCTGCTAGTAAGTTTAGTATGTTAGGATAGTGCATACAAGCATGGCACCCTTTACATATTTGACAGCTGTGCTGCTAGTAAGTTTACTATGTTTGGATAGTGCATGCCAGCATGACACCCTTTGCATATCGGACAGCTGTGCTGCTAGTAAGTTTAGTATGTTGGGATAGTGCATACCAGCCTGGCACCCTTTACATATTTTACAGCTGTTGCAAGTAAGTTTCTTATGTTTGGATAGTGCAAACCAGCATGGCACCCTTTACATATCAGACAGCTGTGCTGCTAGTATGTTTAGTATGTTTGGATAGTGCATACCAGCATGGCAGCCTTTGCATATTGGACAGCTGTGCTGCTAGTACGTTTAGTATGTTTAGATAGTGCATAACAGCATGGCACCCTTTACATATCAGACAGCTGTGATGCTAGTACGTTTAGTATGTTTGGGTAGTGCATACCACCATGGCACCCTTTACATATCGGACAGCTGTGATGCTAGTAAGTTTAGTATGTTAGGATAGTGCATACCAGCATGGCACGCTTTACATATTAGACAGCTGTGCTGCTAATAAGTTTAGTATGTTTGGATAGTAAATACCAGCATGTCACCCTTTACATATTGGACAGCTGTGCTGCTAGTAAGTTTAGTATGTTTGGATAGTCCATACCAGCATGACACCCTTTACATATCAGACAGCTCTGCTACTAGTACGTTTAGTATGTTAGGATAGTGCATACCAGCATGGCACCCTTTACATCTTAGACAGCTATGCTGATAGAATGTTTAGTATGTTTGGATAGTGCATACCAGCAAGGCACCCTTTACATATTGGACAGCAGTGCTGCTTGTACATTTAGTATGTTTGGATAGTGCATACCAGCATGGCACCTTTTATATATTGGTCAGTTGTGCTGCTAGTAAGTTTAGTATGTTTGGATAGTGCATACCAGCATGGCATTCTTTATATATTGGACAGCTGTGCTGCTAGTAAGTTTAGTATGCTTGGATACTGAAAACTAGCATGGCACCCTTTACATATCGGACAGCTGTGCTGCTAGTAAGTTTAGTATGTTAGGATAGTGCATACCAGAATGGCACCCTTTACATATTTTACAGTTCTGCTGCAAGTAAGTTTCTTATGTTTGGATAGCGTAAACCAGCATGGCACCCTTTACATATCAGACAGCTGTGCTGCTAGTATGTTTAGTATGTTTGGATAGTGCATACCAGCATGGCAGCCATTGCATATTGGACAGCTGTGCTGCTAGTATGTTTAGTATGTTTGGATAGTGCATAACAGCATGACACCCTTTACATATCAGACAGCTGTGCTGCTAATACGTTTAGTATGTTTGGATAGTGCATACCAACATGGCACCCTTAACATATCGGACAGCTGCGATGCTAGTAAGCTTAGTATGTTAGGATAGTGCATACCAGCATGCACGCTTTACATATTGGACAGCTGTGCTGCTAATAAGTTTAGTATGTTTGCATAGTAAATACCAGCGTGGCACCCTTTACATATTGGGCAGCTGTGCTGCTAGTAAGTTTAGTATGTTTGGATAGTACATACCAACATGGCATCCTTTACATATCAGACAGCTGTGCTACTAGTATGTTTGGTATGTTTGGATAGTGCATAGTAGTATGGCACCTTTTACATATCAGACAGCTGTGCTACTAGTACCTTTACTATGTTTGGATAGTGCATACCAGCATGGCACCCTTTACATCTTGGAGAGCTATGCTGATAGAAAGTTTAGTATGTTTGGTTAGTGCATACCAGTATGGCACCCTTTACATATTGGATAGCTGTGCTGCTTGTACATTTAGTATGTTTGGATAGTGCATACCTGCATGGCACCTTTTACGTATTGGTCAGCTGTGCTGCTAGTAAGTTTAATATGTTTGGTTAGTGCATACCAGCATAGCACTTTTTACATATCAGACAGCTGTGCTGATAGTAAATGTAGTATGTCTGGTTAGTGCATACCAGCATGGCACCCTTTATATATTGAAGAGCTGTGCTGCTAGCAAGTTTACTATGTTTGAATAGTGCATACCAGCATGGCACCCTTTACATATTGTACAGCTGTTCTGCTATTAAGTTTAGTATTTTTGGATAGTGCATATCAGCATGATACCCTTTTACATATCAGACAACTGTGCTGCTAGTATGTTTAGTATGTTTGGATAGTGCATAGCAGCATGGCACCCTTTACATATTGGACAGTTGTGCTGATAGTATGTTTAATATGTTTGCATAGTGCATAGCAGCATGACACCCTTTACATATTGGACAGCTGTACTGCTAGTAAGTTTAGTATGTTTGGATAGTGCATACCAGCATGGCATTCTTTATATACTGGGCAGCTGTGCTGCTAGTAAGTTTAGTATGTTTGGATACTGCATACTAGCATGGCACCCTTTACATATTGGACAGCTGTGCTGTTAGTAAGTTTACTATGTTTGGATAGTGCATATCAGCATGGCACTCTTTATATGTTGTACAGCTGTGCTGTTTGTAAGTTTAGTATGTTTGGATAGTGCATACCAGCATGGCACCCTTTACATATCAGGCAGCTGTGCTGTTAGTTTGTTTGGATAGTGCATACCAGCATGGCTCCCTTTACATATCAGGCAGCTGTGCTGCTAGGACATTTAGTTTGTTTGGATAGTGCATGTCAGCATGGCACCCTTTACATATAAGCCAGCTGTGCTGATAGTAAGTTTAGTATGTTTTGTTAGTGCATAACAGCATGGCACCCTTTATATATTGGACAACTGTGCTGCTCGTAAGTTTGCTATGTTTGGATAGTGCATACCAGCATGTCACCCTTTATATATTGGACATCTGTGCTGATTGTAAGTTTAGTATGTTGGAATAGTGCGTACTAGCATGGCACCCTTTACATCTTAGACAGCTATGCTGATAGAATGTTTAGAATGTTTGGATAGTGCATACCAGCATGGCACCCTTTACATATTGGACAGCTGTGCTGCTAGTAAGTTTAGTATGTTTGGATAGTGCATACCAGCATGGCATTCTTTATATATTGGACAGCTGTGCTGCTAGTAAGTTTAGTATGTTTGGATACTGCATACTAGCATGGCACCCTTTACATATTGGACAGCTGTGCTTTTAGTAAGTTTACTATGTTTGGATAGTGCATACCAGCATGGCACTCTTTATATGTTGGAGAGCTGTGCTGCTCATACGTTTAGTATGCTTGGATAGTGCATACCAGCATGGCACCCTTTACATATCAGGCAGCTGTGCTGCTACTGTGTTTAGTTTGTTTGGATAGTGCATACCAGCATGGCACCCTTTACATATCAGGCAGCTGTGCTGCTAGTACATTTAGTTTGTTTGGATAGTGCATGCCAGCATGGCACCCTTTACGTATAAGCCAGCTGTGCTGATAGTAAGTTTAGTGTGTTTGGTTAGTGCATACCAGCATGGCACCCCTTTATATGTTGGACAGCTGTGCTGCGCGTAAGTTTAATATGTTTGGATAGTGCATACCAGTATGGCACCCTTTACATATTGGACAGCTGTGCTGCTAGTAAGTTTAGTATGTTAGGATAGTGCATACAAGCATGGTACCCTTTACATATTTGACAGCTGTGCTGCTAGTAAGTTTACTATGTTTGGATAGTGCATGCTAGCATGACACCCTTTGCATATCGGACAGCTGTGCTGCTAGTAAGTTTAGTATGTTGGGATAGTGCATACCAGCATGACACCCTTTACATATCAGACAGCTCTGCTACTAGTACATTTAGTATGTTAGGATAGTGCATACCAGCATGGCACCCTTTACATCTTAGACAGCTATGCTGATAGAATGTTTAGTATGTTTGGATAGTGCATACCAGCAAGGCACCCTTTACATATTGGACAGCAGTGCTGCTTGTACATTTAGTATGTTTGGATAGTGCATACCAGCATGGCACCTTTTACATATTGGTCAGCTGTGCTGCTAGTAAGTTTAGTATGTTTGGATAGTGCATACCAGCATGGCATTCTTTATAAATTGGACAGCTGTGCTGCTAGTAAGTTTAGTATGTTTGGATACTGCATACTAGCATGGCACCCTTTACATATCGGACAGCTGTGCTGCTAGTAAGTTTAGTATGTTGGGATAGTGCATACCAGAATGGCACCCTTTACATATTTTACAGTTCTGCTGCAAGTAAGTTTCTTATGTTTGGATAGTGTAAACCAGCATGGCACCCTTTACATATCAGACAGCTGTGCTGCTAGTATGTTTAGTATGTTTGGATAGTGCATACCAGCATGGCAGCCTTTGCATATTGGACAGCTGTGCTGCTAGTATGTTTAGTATGTTTGGATAGTGCATAACAGCATGACACCCTTTACATATCAGACAGCTGTGCTGCTAATACGTTTAGTATGTTTGGATAGTGCATACCAACATGGCACCCTTAACATATCGGACAGCTGTGATGCTAGTAAGCTTAGTATGTTAGGATAGTGCATACCAGCATGGCACGCTTTACATATTGGACAGCTGTGCTGCTAATAAGTTTAGTATGTTTGCATAGTAAATACCAGCGAGGCACCCTTTACATGTTGGGCAGCTGTGCTGCTAGTAAGTTTAGTATGTTTGGATAGTACATACCAACATGGCATCCTTTACATATCAGACAGCTGTGCTACTAGTATGTTTGGTATGTTTGGATAGTGCATAGTAGCATGGCACCTTTTACATATCAGACAGCTGTGCTACTAGTACCTTTACTATGTTTGGATAGTGCATACCAGCATGGCACCCTTTACATCTTGGAGAGCTATGCTGATAGAAAGTTTAGTATGTTTGGTTAGTGCATACCAGTATGGCACCCTTTACATATTGGATAGCTGTGCTGCTTGTACATTTAGTATGTTTGGATAGTGCATACCAGCATGGCACCTTTTACATATTGGTCAGCTGTGCTGCTAGTAAGTTTAGTATGTTTGGTTAGTGCATACCAGCATAGCACTTTTTACATATCAGACAGCTGTGCTGATAGTAAATGTAGTATGTCTGGTTAGTGCATGCCAGCATGGCACCCTTTATATATTGAAGAGCTGTGCTGCTAGTAAGTTTAGTATGTTTGAATAATGCGTACTAGCATGGCACCCTTTACATATTGGACAGCTGTGCTGCTAGCAAGTTTACTATGTTTGAATAGTGCATACCAGCATGGCACCCTTTACATATTGTACAGCTGTTCTGCTATTAAGTTTAGTATTTTTGGATAGTGCATATCAGCATGATACCCTTTTACATATCAGACAACTGTGCTGCTAGTATGTTTAGTATGTTTGGATAGTGAATAGCAGCATGGCACCCTTTACATATTGGACAGTTGTGCTGCTAGTATGTTTAATATGTTTGCATAGTGCATAGCAGCATGACACCCTTTACATATTGGACAGCTGTACTGCTAGTAAGTTTAGTATGTTTGGATAGTGCATACCAGCATGGCATTCTTTATATACTGGGCAGCTGTGCTGCTAGTAAGTTTAGTATGTTTGGATACTGCATACTAGCATGGCACCCTTTACATATTGGACAGCTGTGCTGTTAGTAAGTTTACTATGTTTGGATAGTGCATATCAGCATGGCACTCTTTATATGTTGTACAGCTGTGCTGTTTGTAAGTTTAGTATGTTTGGATAGTGCATACCAGCATGGCACCCTTTACATATCAGGCAGCTGTGCTGCTAGTACGTTTAGTTTGTTTGGATAGTGCATACCAGCATGGCTCCCTTTACATATCAGGCAGCTGTGCTGCTAGGACATTTAGTTTGTTTGGATAGTGCATGTCAGCATGGCACCCTTTACATATAAGCCAGCTGTGCTGATAGTAAGTTTAGTATGTTTTGTTAGTGCATAACAGCATGGCACCCTTTATATATTGGACAACTGCGCTGCTCGTAAGTTTGCTATGTTTGGATAGTGCATACCAGCATGTCACCCTTTATATATTGGACATCTGTGCTGATTGTAAGTTTAGTATGTTGGAATAGTGCGTACTAGCATGGCACCTTTTACATATTTGACAGCTGTGCTGCTAGTAAGTTTACTATGTTTGGATAGTGCACACCAGCATGGCACCCTTTACATATCGTACAGCTGTTCTGCTAGTAAGTTTAGTATTTTTGCATATTGTATATCAGCATGGCAGCTTTTACATATCAGACAGCTGTGCTGCTAGTACGTTTAGTATGTTTGGATAGTGCATACCAGCATAGCACCCTTTACATATTGGACAGCTGTGCTGCTAGTATGTTTAGTATGTTTGGATAGTGCAAACCAGCATGGCACCATTTACGTATCAGACAGATGTGCTGCTAGTATGTTTAGTATGTTTGGATATTGCATACCAGCATGGCACCCTTTACATATTGGACAGCTGTGCTGCTAGTACGTTTAGTATGTTTGGATAGTGCAAACCAGCATGGCACCATTTAGGTTCATAGGTTCATAGGTTCATAAGTTCGTACTAGGCTATCTGCCCTAGGGCATTTATAAGCCTAGCCCAAAGTTTTGTGGCTTTCACCACCCCTTAAGTTTGAAGGATACTATGCCCATTATTTTGCTGTGCCTCTGTCCAGCAGTGACACTGAGGTGATCCCCGGGGTAAACCTGCGATCTCCCATCCATTGGTCAAGATTTCTCTTGAACAAAGCCAGCGAGGTGCTCTGCATCACATGTACTGAGATTTTGTTCCACAGCATAGGGAGTCTCTGGGTGATGAATCTGTCCCTCCAGCACGTCCTATTTATAACCATGTTAAGGTTTAAGTCTCTTGCTCTTGTAGTTCTGATGGATTTAGATTTTTTGAGGTGGAACATGTTCATTAATTCCGGGTTGGACATGGCCTTGTATGTCAGGCACAGGTCACCTCTGAGCAGACAGTATGCGACTGAATAGAGCTGGAGTTCCTTCAGTCGGGCAGCATAAGACATATTTTTGAGACCCTTTATCCTTTTGGTGAGGAACTTTTGGGGCCTTTCCAATTGCTTCAGGTGTCGGGTAAGATACATTCCGAATGGGGCATTGTACTCTATCATTGGTCTGATGAGTGATGAGTATAGGGGAACAATGACCTCCCTTGATCTAGATGTGAATCCCTTCATGATCAGGTGGTCAATGTAGAAGGTCTTCCTAACTACTTTGGCAACGTGAGTGTCAAATGTAAGGTTACTGTCAACCTGGGTCCCCAGATCCCTGATAACCTCTTCTGTGCTTAGTGGATTGCCACCTATATGGTAGCTAGGGGTAACCTTGTTTTTCCCAAAGGGTATGACTATGCATTTTTTGGTGTTTAACTTTAGGCCATGGCTCTGACACCAGTTATCCATTTCTATGAGACCCTTCTGAAGGATATCTGTGTCTGATGTGTTTTCAACTATGGCGCCCAGTTTGCAGTCATCTGCAAACTTTGTCAGCCATAATCCTCCTGTGTTTGCCCGTACTTCTGAAAAGTAGATGCCGAACAAGAGAGGGCCCAGGACTGAGCCCTGTGGGACACCACTTGTGACCGGCTTGGAGTCTGACATGGCGCCAGCAACTCTGACCCTGTGGGTTCTGTCACTTAGCCAGTTTGCAACCCATCTTGTGACGTATGGGTTTACATTTAAGCTGGTGAGTTTTTCAATGATACCCGAGTGAGGTATTGTGTCGAAAGCTTTTGCAAGGTCAAGGTAGGCTGTGTAGACTGCCTTGCCCTCATCAATGGCCTTGGTGACTGTTTTGAAAAAGTCAACCAAGTTTAAAAGGCATGATCTGCCCTTGACAAAGCCAAACTGGGTTGGATCCAATGTCTGTAAGTCCCCTATGTCTTTATTTATGAGTTCCATTATGATCCTCTCCATAGCTTTGCAGACCAGGCTTGTTAAGCTGATGGGGCGGTAATTTCCAGGGTCAGTGGAGGCCCCACCTTTGTGAAGTTGGACCACAGTTGCCGTACGCCCCTCCTTGTGTACGTATCCTGAGGTGAGGCTAAGATTAAACAGCTGCCCTAACTGTGGGTTTAATTCCTCATTGAGTTCGTGGAGCACACAACCGGGGACACCATCTGGTCCCATAGATGCTGTGTTTTTCGCCTTGGAGAGAGCAGTTTTCACCTGAGCATTTGAGATGTTTGGGGGGCTACAATCCGCTGGTATAGATATCTCTCCTTTTGGGGGGGAGAAATTTGCACTGAACCTGTCAGCCAGTATGTTGGCAATGTCTGTTGGTTCAGTGATTTTTACATAATTTTGAACTAATTCTGAGCATATCTGGGAGTTTCCTCCCAGGTTTCTAACATAGCTAAAAAGGCCTTATGATTGTCTTTTGAGTCCTTAGCGACTTTTCTCTCAAAATTTGCCTTGGATGATTTTATGAGTGATCATAGTTTTTTATTTATAATGATCAAGGGTGTCTTCCCTTTTAAGGATTTTGCTCTATCTTGTAGTAGCTTTCTCCTTTTATTGTAGAGCTTGTTTATGGCTGGGGTCCACCAGACTGGGTGCTTGCCTTTGGTGCAAAGAGTCTTTGTTTTGTTTGGGATTGCCTGATCCATGCAGTCCTGGAGGTGCTGGTAGAAGGCATTTGTAAGTGATTCAGCGGCTTGGGTAATGGTTTCTGCTGGCTCGGGGGCCTTGAAGGAAACCACTCCAGTCTTAAGAAGTGTGAAGTCGGCTTTTGAAAAGTTCTTCACTGTGGTCTTTTTTATCTGGGGTGGGGGCAGGATGTGGACTTCCAGTGAGATTAGTTTATGATCTGATCTCACCAATAAGAGGTATACTTCCGGTGTTGAACATTGTGTCCCCATGTTCATGATGATGAGATCTAG
Source organism: Protopterus annectens (assembly GCF_019279795.1). Lineage (NCBI taxonomy): Eukaryota > Metazoa > Chordata > Ceratodontiformes > Protopteridae > Protopterus > Protopterus annectens. The sequence goes on along the minus strand of NC_056745.1, from coordinate 1,474,135,582 downwards.
TAAATTTTCGCCTCTTGTGGGGATGGTGACTAGTTGTTCCATGGCATTAGAGTTTATGAACTCTAGGAACCTTTGGGCTAGAGTGTTGGGGCTTGAGTAATGATCCCAGTCTATATTCGGATAGTTGAAATCACCTAATATGATGGTGTTTGGAGATACATTTATCCCCTCCAGTGTTTTCAGGAAAGCTGTGTGAGGTGTTTACGTATCAGACAGTTGTACTACTAGTATGTTTAGTATGTGTGGATAGTACATACCAGCATGGCACCCTTTATATATTGGACAGCTATGCTGCTAGTACATTTAGTAAGTTTGGATAGTGCATACTAACATGGCACCCTTTACATTTTGGACAGCTGTGGTGTTAGTACGTTTAGTATGTTTGGATAGTGCATAGCAGCATGGCACCCTTTACATATTGGACAGCTGTGCTGCTAGTACGTTTAATATGTTTGGATAGTGCATAGCAGCATGGCACCCTTTACATATTGGACAGCTGTGCTGCTAGTATGTTTAGTATGTTTGGATACTGCATACCAGCATGGCACCCTTTACATATTCGACAGCTGTGCTGCTAGTAAGTTTAGTATGTTTGGATAGTGCATACTAGCATGGCACCCTTTGCATATTGGACAGCTGTGCTGCTAATAAGTTTACTATGTTTGTATAGTGCATACCAGCATGGCACCCTTTACATATCGTACAGCTGTTCTGCTAGTAAGTTTAGTATTTTTGGATAGTGCATATCAGCATGGCAGCTTTTATTTATCAGACAGCTGTGCTGCTAATATGTTTAGTATGTTTGGATAGTGCATACCAGCATGGCACCCTTTACATATTGGGCAGCTGTGCTGCTATTATGTTTAGTATGTTTGGATAGTGCACACCAGCATGGCATCCTTTACATATCAGACAGATGTGCTGCTAGTATGTTTACTATGTTTGGATATTGCATACCAGTATGGCACCCTTTACATATTGGACAGCTGTGCTGCTAGTACGTTTAGTATGTTTGGATAGTGCATACCAGCTTGGCACCCTTTACATATCAGACAGTTGTGCTACTAGTATGTTTAGTATGTGTGTACAGTACATACCAGCATGGCATCCTTTACATATCAGACAGATGTGCTGCTAGTATGTTTAGTATGTTTGGATATTTCATACCAGCATGGCACCCTTTACATCATGGACAGCTGTGCTGCTAGTACGTTTAGTATGTTTGGATATTGCATACCAACATGGAACCCTTTACATATTAGGCAGCTGTGCTGCTAGTACATTTATTATGTTTGGATAGTGCATACCAGCATGGCACGCTTTACATATCAGACAGCTGTGCTGCTAGTACGTTTATTATGTTTGAATAGTGCATACCAGCATGGCACCCTTTACATTTTGGACAGCTGTGGTGTTAGTAAGTTTAGTTTGTTTGGATAGTGCATAGCAGCATGGTACCCTTTACATATTGGACAGCTGTGATGCTTGTAAGTTTAGTATGTTTGGATAGTTCATACTAGCGTGGCACCCTTACCATATTGGACAGCTGTGCTGTTAGTAAGTTTACTATGTTTGGATAATGCATACCAGCATGCCACACTTTACATATTGGACAGCTGTGCTGCTAGTAAGTTTAGTATGTTTGGATAGTAAATACCAGCATGGCACCCTTTACATATTGGTCAGCTGTGCTGATTGTAAGTTTAGTATGTTTGAATAGTGCATACTAGCATGGCACCCTTTACATATTGGACAGCTGTGCTGCTAGTAAGTTTACTATGTTTGGATAGTGCACACCAGCATGGCACCCTTTGCATATCGCACAGCTGTTCTGCTACTAAGTTTAGTATTTTTGCATAGTGCATATCAGTATGGCCGCTTTTACATATCAGACAGCTGTGCTGCTAGTACGTTTAGTATGTTTGGATAGTGCATACCAGCATGGCACCCTTTACATATTGGGCAGCTGTGCTGCTATTATGTTTAGTATGTTTGGATGGTGTATACCAGCATGGCATCCTTTACTTATCAGATAGATGTGCTTCTAGTATGTTTAGTATGGTTTGATATTGCATACCAGAATGGCACCCTTTACATATTAGACAGCTGTGCTGCTAGTACGTTTAGTATGTTTGGATAGTGCAAACCAGCATGGCACTATTTACATATCAGAGAGTTGTGCTACTAGTATGTTTAGTATGTGTGGATAGTACATACCAGCATGGCACCCTTTATATATTGGACAGCTATGCTGCTAGCACATTTAGTATGTTTGGATAGTGCATACCAGCAAGGCACCCTTTACGTATTGGGCAGCTATGCTGCTAGTATGTTTATTATGTTTGGATAGTGCATACCAGCATGGCACCCTTTACATATCAGACAGCTGTGCTGCTAGTACGTTTAATATGTTTGGATATTGCATACCAGCATGGCACCCTTTACCTATTGGACATCTGTGCTGCTAGTAGGCTTAGCATGTTTGGAACGTGCGTACTAGTATGGCACCCTTTACATATTCGACAGCTGTGCTGCTACTAAGTTTAGTATTTTTGGATAGTGCACAGCAGCATGGCACCCTTTACATATTGGACAGCTGTGCTGCTAATAAGTTTACTATGTTTGTATAGTGCATACCAGCATGGCACCATTTACATATCGTACAGCTGTTCTGCTAGTAAGTTTAGTATTTTTGGATATTGCATATCAGCATGGCAGCTTTTACATATCAGACAGCTGTGCTGCTAATACGTTTAGTATGTTTGGATAGTGCATACCAGCATGGCACCATTTGCATATTGGGCAGCTGTGCTGCTATTATGTTTAGTATGTTTGGATAGTGCATACCAGCATGGCATCCTTTGCATATCAGACAGATGTGCTGCTAGTATGTTTAGTATGTTTGGATATTGCATACCAGCATGGCACCCTTTACATATTGGACAGCTGTGCTGCTAGTACGTTTAGTATGTTTGGATAGTGCATACCAGCATGGCACCCTTTACGTATCAGACTTTCTGCTACTAGTATGTTTAGTATGTGTGTACAATACATACCAGCATGGCACCCTTTATATATCAGACAGTTGTGCTGCTAGTACATTTAGTATGTTTGGATATTGCATAGCAGCATGGCACCCTTTATGCATCGGACAGCTGTGCTGCTAGTGTGTTTAGTATGTTTGGATATTGCATACCAGCCTCACACCCTTTACATATCGGACAGCTGTGCTACTAGTATGTTTAGTATGTTTGGATAGTACATACCAGCATGGCTCCCTCTACATATTGAACAGCTGTGCTGCTAGTAAGTTTAGTATGTATGGATAGTGCACACCAGCATGGCATCCTTTACATATTGGACAGCTGTCCTGCTAGTACGTTTAGTATGTTTGGATACTGCATACCAGCATGGCACCCTTTACATATCAGACAGCTGTGCTAATAATATGTTTTGTATGTTTGGATAGTACATAACAGCATGGCACCCTTTACGTATTGGACAGCTGTGCTTCTAGTACATTTAGCATGTTTGGATAGTGCATACCTGCATGGCACCCTTTACATTTTGGACAGCTGTGCTGCTAGTAAGTTTACTGTGTTTGTATAGTGCATACCAGCATGCCACCCTTTACATATCGTACAGCTGTTCTGCTAGTAAGTTTAGTATTTTTGGATAGTGCATATCAGCATGGCAGCTTTTACATATCAGACAGCTGTGCTGCTAATACGTTTAGTATGTTTGGATAGTGCATATCAGAATGTCATCCTTTACATATTGGGCAGCTGTGCTGCTTTTATGTTTAGTATGTTTGGATAGTGCACACCAGCATGGCATCCTTTACATATCAGACAGATGTGTTGCTAGTATGTTTAGTATGTTTGGATATTGCATACCAGCATGGCACCCTTTACATATTGGACAACTGTTCTGCTAGTACGTTTAGTATGTTTGGATAGTGCATACCAGCATGGCACACTTTACGTATCAGACAGTTGTGCTACTAGTATGTTTAGTATGTGTGTACAGTATATACCAGCATGGCACCCTTTACATATTGGACAGCTGTGCCGCTAGTACATTTAGTATGTTTGGATAGTGCATACCAGAATGGCATCATTTACATATCAGACAGATGTGCTGCTAGTATGTTTAGTATGTTTGGATATTGCATACCAGCATGGCACCCTTTACATATTGGACAGCTGTGCTGCTAGTACGTTTAGTATGTTTGGATATTGCATACCAGCATGGCACCCTTTACATATCAGACAGCTGTGCTGCTAGTACGTTTATTATGTTTGGATAGTGCATACCAGCATGGCACCCTTTACATTTTGGACAGCTGTGGTGTTAGTAAGTTTAGTTTGTTTGGATAGTGCATAGCAACATGGCACCCTTTACATATTGGACAGCTGTGCTGCTTGTAAGTTTAGTATGTTTGGATAGTTCATACTAGCGTGGCACCCTTAACATATTGGACAGCTGTGCTGTTAGTAAGTTTACTATGTTTGCATAGTGCATACCAGCATGGCACGCTTTACATATTGGACAGCTGTGCTGCTAGTAAGTTTGCACCCTTTACATATTGGACAGCTGTGCTGCTATTAAGTTTAGTATGTTTGGATAGCCCATACCAGCATGGCACCCTTTACATATTGGTCACCTGTGCTGATTGTAAGTTTAGTATGTTTGAATAGTGCGTACTAGCATGGTACCCTTTACATATTGGACAGCTGTGCTGCTTGTAAGTTTACTATGTTTGGATAGTGCACACCAGCATGTCACCCTTTGCATATCGTACAGCTGTTCTGCTAGTAAGTTTAGTATTTTTGCATAGTGCATATCAGCATGGCCGCTTTTACATATCAGACAACTGTGCTGCTAGTACGTTTAGTATGTTTGGGTAGTGCATACCAGTATGGCACCCTTTACATATTGGGCCGCTGTGCTGCTATTATGTTTAGTATGTTTGGATGGTGCATACCAGCATGGCACCATTTACATATCAGACAGTTGTGCTACTAGTATGTTTAGTATGTGTGGATAGTACATACCAGCATGGCACCCTTTATATATTGGACAGCTATGCTGCTAGTACATTTAATATGTTTGGATAGTGCATACCAGCATGGCACCCTTTATATATTGGACAGCTGTTCTGCTAGTACATTTAGTATGTTTGGATAGCGCATACCAGCATGGCACCCTTTACATATTGGGCAGCTGTGCTGCTAGTATGTTTATTATGTTTGGATAGTGCATACCAGCATGGCACCCTTTACATATCAGACAGCTGTGCTGCTTGTACATTTAATATGTTTGGATATTGCATACCAGCATGGCACCCTTTACATATTGGACATCTGTGCTGCTAGTAGCTTTAGCATGTTTGGATAGTGCATACTAGTATGGCACCCTTTACATATTCGACAGCTGTGCTGCTACTAAGTTTAGTATTTTTGGATAGTGCATAGCAGCATGGCACCATTTACATATTGGACAGCTGTGCTGCTAATAAGTTTACTATGTTTGTATAGTGCATACCAGCATGGCACCATTTACATATTGTACAGCTGTTCTGCTAGTAAGTTTAGTATTTTTGGATAGTGCATATCAGCATGGCAGCTTTTACATATTAAACAGCTGTGCTGCTAATACGTTTAGTATGTTTGGATAGTGCATACCAGCATGGCACCATTTACATATTGGGCAGCTGTGCTGCTATTATGTTTAGTATGTTTGGATAGTGCATACCAGCATGGCATCCTTTACATATCAGACAGATGTGCTGCTAGTATGTTTAGTATGTTTGGATATTGCATACCAGCATGGCACCCTTTACATATTGGACAGCTGTGCTGCTAGTACGTTTAGTATGTTTGGATAGTGCATACCAGCATAGCACCCTTTACGTGTCAGACAGTTGTGCTACTAGTATGTTTATATGTGTGTACAGTACATAACAGCATGCTACCCTTTATATATCAGACAGTTGTGCTGCTAGTACATTTAGTATGTTTGGATATTGCATAGCAGCATGCCACCCTTTACGCATCGGACAGCTGTGCTTCTAGTGTGTTTAGTATGTTTGGATACTGCATACCAGCCTCACACCCTTTACATATCGGACAGCTGTGCTACTAGTATGTTTAGTATGTTTGGATAGTACATACCAGCATGGCACCCTCTACATATTGAACAGCTGTGCTGCTATTAAGTTTAGTATGTATGGATAGTGCACACCAGCATGGCACCCTTTACATATTGGACAGCTGTCCTGCTAGTACGTTTAGTATGTTTGGATACTGCATACCAGCATGGCACCTTTTACATATCAGACAGCTGTGCTAATAATATGTTTTGTATATTTGGATAATACATAACAGCATGGCACCCTTTACGTATTGGACAGCTGTGCTTCTAGTACATTTAGTAGGTTTGGATAGTGCATATCGGCATGGCACCCTTTACATTTTGGACAGCTGTGCTGCTAATAAGTTTAGTATTTTTAAATAGTGCATACCAGCATGGCACCCTTTACATATTGGACAGCTGTGCTGCTAGTACGTTTAGTATGTTTGGATAGTGTATACCAGCATGGCACCATTTACATATCATATGTGGATACTCTACAAAAGGGCCTTACAGAAACAGATACTTGGTGCCAGAGCCATGGGCTCAAGCTCAATGCCAAGAAATGTATAGTTATCCCCTTTGGGAAAAAATATGTATCCGTGAATTACCATATAGGTGGCAGTACATTAAACACCGAAAGTTTGATAAGAGACTTAGGGACACAGGTAGACAGTGGTCTAACCTTCGATAACCACATCGCCACAACAGTCAGGAAATCCTTCTATGTGGCAAACCTCATCACTAAGGGCTTTTCATCCAGAAAAAAGGAGGTCATTGTCCCACTGTACTCATCCATCATTAGACCCATTATAGAATACAATGCCCCGTTTGGTATGTACCTCTCAAGACATCTGCAACAACTGGAAAGGCCACAGAAATACCTCACTAAAAGAATCACAGGCCTAAAGCAGATGCCCGACGCTGACCGCCTTAAAAAACCCCAGCTATACTCTGTCGCATATCGTCTACTCAGAGGCGATCTTTGCTTAACATACAAGGCCATGTCAAACCCAGAGCTGTTGGACATGTTACACTTAAAGAAATCCCAATCCCTCATAGCCACACGCTCCAGGGATCTAAACCTTGTCATCACAATAAACAAAATGCTGGAGGGATAGGTTCCTGACCCAGAGACTCCCCAGACTCTGGAATAGATTGCCCATGCATGTCAAGCAGAGTGCCTCTTTGGTCCTCTTCAAAAGGAACCTTGACGATTGGATGGGAGAAAGGAAATTCACCCCGGGGATCACGTCAGTCGCCCTGCTAGACAGGGGTCCAGGGAAGTAAATAGCGTGGGAAGAAATAGCCTGGGAATTGTTATGGCTAGGCTTGTATAGGCCCTAGGGCTGATAGCCTAGTGCCAACGTATGAACCTATGAACCTATGACAGCTGTGCTGCTAGTACGTTTAGTATGTTTTGCAGCTGTGGCTATATTTTGTATGATATTGTTAATCACAAATAGGTCTTTTGCAGTTCTCGCATTGATTGTATAGCAGTTTCTCCCTCACTCTTCTATCCCTTCCTTTTTTTCCTTTGCTTTCTTTTTGACTTATTTGGTAAGGCTTGTTATGCTTTTAATTTGAAGTTCTGTAATAAGTTTCAATAACAGTGCCAGAAGCTAAACTTGTCCCCCAGTGTGCTCAGACAGCCCCTGCATCTCCACAGATCACATCCAGGGCTGTCTACACAGCAGCTGCACCAGGGGACAGTGAGGTTACCATCTCTCCAACCCCTAGTGATGCTTCACTGGTTGGGGTAACCATTGTTCCTACAGGAGACTGTGCCAGGGGTGGCAAATATGTTATCCACAGGTAGCTGGCAGAGGTGGTGTGGAGGTGGCGGATCAGTGGCTGGATGTCCACATTAACTACCTGGAAAGGTTCCTCTCACTGCTAGTAGAGTTACATTCCTGCTATGCCCTGCCAGTGACCAGTGGAGAGGGTTGACAGGGTACTCTCTGAAATCCTCCTGATGGGTGACATAGGAAGGATACATAAGAGACCATACTCATCCTATTCCCCTTCCTGGGGTAGTCCTGCCTTTTGTGTTCTTATAGGTTCATAAGTTCTTAGGTAAGTACTAGGCAATTGCCCTGCAGACCATTTCAAGCCTTGCCAAAAAAAAAAAATATATATATATATATATATATATATATATATATATATATATTCAAAATTTACCTTTAGCCACAGGAACAGCAAGAGAAGACAGAGCAGAGAAGAATTTCAGGCTGGCCATCCAGTTATCTAGGTTTACCCTCCCCAGTTTGAGATTTCAGCAGTGCAGTGGCACATTTTAAGTAGCAGGGTACTTTTTCTGTATTCCTGCCTTTTAGCACATGTGCACGTGCTGTGGTGCTCAGTCCATCTTACATCAGTATTTCTGCTTGTCTGACTCCATACTCACTGTTGCAGCTTCCTTCCCTTCTTTGGAGGTCCTGCTGTGGATGTGAGTGGCACTAAAAATTAGGCACCCCTTGAGCAGAGATTTTTCACATTGTTATCTGATAATCAGCGGTGAGCCGCATCACTCCCAGTTTAGACCCTGCCATAGGTGATCCTTTTTTTTTTTTTCAAAATATTTTATTACGTTTTCCAAGAAAAGTAAAAGACAACAAATAACAAACAGTATTCTCATTCTAAGACAAATTATTAACAAACAAGGTAACAAGGCTATTTACAGTATACACATAGGCCTGAAGCAAAACTGCAGATCACAGTTAAAATACACAAGTTCTTTAGTATAAGTATCAGTTCAGAAAGAGTTATAATCCATTTGTAAAGTCTCAATAAGTGCTAAAACTTTTGCCCAAGGCTTATTAACAAATGTGTTTGGATAGATTCTAAGTTCTTTATTGTTAGTTTCTCTGATTGCCAACTCTTTCACTGAAGACAAGAAATCCTCAACAGTGGGTGGACAGCTATTTTTCCATCTTCTAGTGATGCATTTTCTGGCGATAGCAAGTACTGACCATAGTAAATATGAATTATTCTTATTCAAAAAGTAACCTTCATTCACATTGAAAAGAACTAATGATTTAAACAATAAGAAGGAATCAGTGAATAATGCTTTGAGAAAATCTTCGATGCTGTTCCAATAGCCCTTTAATTTAGGACAATCATAAAAAATGTGTGCCCAATCAGCTTTAGTATGTTCTGTACATCTCCAGCAGGATGCGCTGGAGCTATTATTGATTTTAACTATTTTATCTGGTGTCAGAAATGCCCTATGGAGATATTACCAAGCAAACATACTCCGGTAATGAGACACTGAAGTATGCTTGATGGATAACAGAATTGTTTTGTTTTTCATCATGTGAGAAATTAAAGAACAGCCTTTGAATATAAAGCTCCAGTAACTTTTATTTATATTAGTCTTATAAACAATTAACTTCTTCTTCTTCTTGAATTGTCTGTGGGATGTGGGATCTTATAAACAATTAACATGCTATATAATTTTGAAATAATGTTATTTGTATTAAAGCTATTATGTAAAGTTTCGCACATGAGCATTATCATCTTTGGTGTTTCTTGCTAAGATAAGTTTTTAAGTATTATGCATAAATCTTGAGAATAAGTTGATACTTTGTAGAATTAACCAGTTTTGAGGAAGTAAATCATCAATTTGAGGAGAGCATGTTTCTCAATTGCAGGCATGGTTAGAGAAGTGCTATTGAAAAAAAATATAAGAGGTTTTACTGACAGTCACAGGGAATCTTTTCTAAGAAAATGTTGAGGTGGCAAATAACAATATAAGACAGAGCAAGTGAAGGCTGGTTTTATATATGAAGATTGTGAGACTTTTCATGTGGAACAGTCAAGGGAGTAGCTGGTAAACGACAAAGAATGTAAAATTCCAGGATGATGGAGTACCTTTGTTAGAAAAGATGGAATATCAGACTTTCACAAAATATGGCAATAAAAACTAAATTATGATATAAATCAATGGAACAATGAATGTGCTTATATGACTGGTTTGGAAAAGGTGTATATGTTATATCTGTGTCTTTATAACAAGTGCAACAACTGCTACAAGTACGCCAACAAGTACAACACGTATAATGAGTAAACTGATTGGTGTAATGGTTAACGTATCAACCTCAGAGATGCAAGATACAGGGTTTGATCCTGACCTCTGGCTATGTTGGCATAATGGTTTAAGTGTTTACCTTACAGACACAGAGTGCAGGGTTTGATCCTCACATACAATAATTGGCTTGGCTTAAAATGTCCCACAAAAGTGGTTAGCCTAGTACTCATCTATGAACCTAAGTATTACAAGTACAAGTGGATCGGTTGGGTACTGGGATGCCAACTAATAAAGCAAGTCGGGTGTGGAGCAAAATAATAGTGCAGGTATTAGTTCATGGTGCGCAACATATCACGTACAGCTTCGACTTCATCTGATCAAAGCATAATATGTTCCATGTAGGCACACTGAATGACTTATGCCAAATCCTTAGTGCACTGAAAAGAACTCCATTTATCGACCTTTGCATAGGCACATAAAGCAAGCCCCCTCATCTGTTGTGTGGGAACACATACCTCACTGTAATATTCTGTTCCACTTCCCTGAGTTACTGCACCCTCAGATTTAGCATGCAGTGTTGGTAAAGTGGGTCTGGGCAGTGGAGGGGCGCTATCCTCTTGTAACAATGGGACATTTGTATTTTGGTTTAATGATGCATATGTCTAATTTTTCCAGTTTTGCCAGGTCTGTGTACTAAGGATTTGGCAAAGACCATTTTGTATGCTGTGACTAATCCAGTTTTTCATCATTAAAATGAAACCAAACCACTTGTATGCAGTACGGTCTGTATGTATTATGGTGTGTAAGTAACATAATTCATCATATTCTATTTTTTTTGTATGAAAGGACCATAGTGGAATATCCAAACGTACAGATCAAAATAATCCATTGTCTTGTGTTTTGAGTAATAGCATATCTTGTAAAATAGCTTCTGATATTTCTGTAACAGATATATATTTTGCTTCATGTACAGTACTATCAAAATTATAGATGACAAGGGAAGGCAAGTACTGGTTGCAGAAATATAGTCCCTTAATGCTGAAATTTTTCAAACTTTGTTGTGCTGTTTTTTTTTTCAAGTAGCTTTCAAGAAATCATTCTCCAGCTAAATGAACTTATTACACACACACACACACACACACACACACACACACACACACACACACACACACACACACACACACACACACACACACACACACACACACACTGCACCACCTTAGTAAAGGGTGCTAGCCTTGTCCCTAACACTGCCCCTTCCCCAACCCTGACCCTACACCTTAATGTCATTAAAACCTTCTCATAACGCTGCACCTACAAAAGACACACTCAGACACACAAACATTCACAAACACAAACAACACTACATCTATTCCCTAACCTAACCCTTCCTCTTGCGCTAAATACACAAACTCGCACACAAACAAGCAACACCCATCCTTCACTCATCCCTGACTCTAACCCTAGCTCACACACACACAAACACACATGCTATCACCACCCCCAACCCACTTACCTGTATCAACATTCTGAGCCTTTGACATATCCACCGTTTGGCCATCTGTACCTGTACCATTAACATTAAATTACACCCCTGCGATGTCGAACAAACATACATTCAGTCAAACACAGGTGATCGATATATATATATATACAGTGAGACCAGCACTAGTAGTAGCCAGGCAGTAGCCATTCAACTGACTCCCCTCTTTCCATCATTCTTGACAAACTAATTCTTTGTTTTCAGTAAGTACTGCTTGATTTGTTTCTAACTTCAGAATATCTGCCTGAATACTTCATCCTCATATTTTCAGGGGCTATGTTTTAGTTTCTCCTCAGGTGTTTGGCAGTGCTCTGTACAGATTCAGGCACCTTGAGTGACATTTGTCCTGTAAAAGCACAACTGAAATTTCTCCAATATCTAGCTGCACACTGGACAAGTAGCTTGCAATGACAAGCTCGGTCGACATAGTTGAAAACCAGATACTCCTGACAGTGACTGATATTCTCTCTCCAACAGTCTAATCAATAAAAAAGAGTCTGTTGTCATGGATATGAACTTTCCTACTGCCTCCATTACCAGCTTGGTGCACATGGGCATCCTGAGGCAATGTTGAAATTGCCTCATGTTTACTGACAACCAGTTAATTCTCAAACAGTCTGATATGTGAGAGATGTATTTACACAGCGTCTTTGAAGGCAAAGCACTCACATAAAAGTACTCTTAATGTCAATAAGGTTGTCAGTAGTACACATGCTGCACCCATCACGCACAATTCAAAGCAGACATATTGACGCACATATGTTGAGGCACTTAAATGTAACCTTCCTAAACCACAAAGACCTCCTAGACAAAGTACACATAAGAAATAACCTCAGCAGCCCCAAACGCACTCTTTCAAAACAACACCCACATCAACACATAGAGCCACATCTCATGGAGCCTCTAACTCTAAGCCAATAAGGCAAGTCACCACACAATCCAACATTTTAGTCACTGGAGACTCCATCGTGAGACACACTGATGTCCCTCTCACCAGGCTGACTAAGGAGAAAGTTACAGTCAATTGCTTATCAGGGGCTAGGATCCACCACATTAAGCAAGCACTCAGGTTAGTAGACCACAAGTACCAGTATGACTCAGTCATAGTCCATGTGGGTGTAAATGACCTGAGACGTACCTCCCTAGACTATATGAAGAGAGACAACATAGAGCTCTCGGAATATGTGTTTCAGGCTGATATGAGCCTAGCACTGAGAAGCATTTTACCTTCTCCAAGGATGATGCCACAATATCAGCAAAAGATGACTGACTTTAATAATTTAAGTCACAAAGAAGGCGGAGTACAGCAGAAGTAAGAACAAAACTCCAAATTTAATTCCAAGAATGTGCACTTATAACATACGGATGAGTGCTTTCACCATTACAGCTTCTTCAGATCCTTGTATAAAAGTCACAGTAGACCTCCCTTTATATAAGCAGCTCAATTAATCAGTTAAAAAATTAATCAATTAAGAACAATTAAAAGCAATGCTGGAGAATTTAGAGAACTCTCCCATATTTAAACATGTTGGTGTAAAATAAGACAAGAATATGTAAAACATGCATAATGACCTAAAAACATGTAAATAAACATTCTGATAAGTTAATATTGATAAAATATATACAAATAAATAATAGTTCATTTTATGTTCCTGCGTTGTCTCAACTTAGGTTTTATAGGAGCTCTATCATTCAACCCATGCCCCCTATCAGCTTTTAAACGAATGATCCAGTCAGTCTCCTTAGATTCAGTAAGATTCATAGTATTACCACCTCTCTTGTTCACAGCAATTATCTCTAGGACCCGGAACAAGAAAGTATTATTGTCATTGGTGGTTATATGTTTTGCTAAGGCATTGTGTAAAGTGCCCTTTCTCATGTGGTAAATATGCTCTCTCATTCTATCCCTTAACGGCCGGTTAGTTTTACCAACATAGAAACTCGGGCATGCCTGACAAGTAGCTAAATACACCACATTAGGTGTCATACAATCTGCATCTGCCTTGATGGAGAAAATGGTGTGTAAATCAGGGTGTATAAACACCTCACTGCTATCAATAAATGAACAGAAGTTGCAGTGACCACAGGGTTTAGTGTGACCAGTGTTCTTCATAATCCTATCATGTCTGGGGTGACAAAGCAATCGCTTTAGGTTGCTCTTATTCCGAAATAGGAAACTTGGTGTCTCCCCCACAATGCATTTCAAGTCATCATCAACCAGGAGAATATCCCAATGTTTGCTAATAATTTCCTTTAACTGATGTTGATCAGAAGTATACAGAGTAGAAAATTTAATAGATCTATTAAACATATGATCTCCAACGGTTTGATCTTGGACCCTGGGTCCAAAGTATGGTGCAGCTGAAGTGGTGCGTGACATGTATGCTTCCTCTATGTATGGTATAATCTCATTGTCCTTGTATCCCCGGGTCAGTAATCTATTTCTCAGATTGTCTAATTCTGAGATAAACCCCTGTTCAGTGGGGTTCAATCTCGAGGCTCTAATGGCCTGTCCTTTCATTATATTCTTAAAAACAAATTGTGGGTGCATACTAGACCTTAATAACAAGGAATTGCAATAACATGCCTTGCGATAGACCCCCGTGTTTATCATATCATCTGTTAATTTCTCAATATATAAGTCTAAAAAAATCAATTCTATGTGTAGAATAATTCATGGTAAAAGTAAGGAATGCAGTTAAGTCATTCATAATGGATAACATTGATTCCAGCTGTTCTGATGTTCCATTCCAAAGAACAAAGAGATCATCAACAA